>NW_026928724.1:0-35564 GCF_032062105.1 Saccostrea cuccullata | reverse complement strand
GAGCACAGAAGAAGATTTGGAAAGAATTAATGCATTTTTCCTATATAATCAATAGAGCCCCGCCCTAACACCAGAACCCCTGAGCCTGGGGCCATGAAATTCACAATTTTGGTAGAGGACTCAATGCTCATTACATTCATGCCAACAGTTTGACTGCTTGAAAGAAGATTTTGAAAGATTTCATTAATTTTAGTGATTTTGGCCCAACCCCTCAGGCCCCAGGGGGGCAGGGACCATGAAACTCACAGTTTTTGTTCCCCTTTATTCATAGATGCTGTATATCAAATTTGGTTGAAATTGGTTCAGTGGTTTCAGAGAAGAAGCTGAAAATGTTGAAATGTTAACACACGACACACGACGCACGTTGCACGTCGCACGACGCACGACGGACGACGACGGACGAAAACGGATAGCAATAGGTCACCTGAGTGACTCAGGTGACCTAAAAATAATCACTTGGGCAATTTTTTGCTCCGTGATGTGTTTTTGTGGTTTCTGTTTGCAATTGCAAGAAGGAAAATTCTTCTTTGTAATAAGGTAAATGAATAACTTTATCTTTGTATCATAAGGTGTAATATTCTGTTCACATTCATATGAAAAGGATAGTATTTTTTTGAATTTCTCACAGACTAATGTTTTATCTATTTAGTCAAAATCAGAAAGCATTGGGCATTTCATGAAGAGTAAAAAAGGAAAAAAAATCACTTGGGCATTTTTTGGTCCTGTGAATTTCTGAAATTTCAGTGTAAACAAGGAGGACGTTTGTTGATTTACCCACCCTCCTTCCCCATCTTTTACCTGTATATTTGTTAGCAGCGTTGTCAATTATTAAGAAGGTATTTTGTGTTACATACGAGGACTGTTGTTTGTGTATTGTATGTACAAATGTTAATTTTGTTCCTGTGCATTTCATCAAATAATTGTTTTTATGTGGAATTAAGATGGAAAGATCCCGTCGGTATATTGTATTTGTCCTGTTTATCTGTCTTTGTTTTTTGTCTGTCTGTTGTAAACTTTAACGTAGCCAAGAACTATTGAGTGGGTGGAGTTATGGTTTTGATATTTCACAGATGTATTCAATGTGACAAGGCCTTTTTGGGGTGCCACCAAAATTATCCTCATGACCTTGACCATAGAATTTGACATATTTTTACAAAAAATACTTCTTTAATCTTGGCCATAACTTTTTAATAGATAGAGCTAGGGCTTCTCATGTGTATTAGTTGTGACAAGACCTTCAGATAGTATCTATATTTTTGATCTTTGATCTTGACCTAATAGATTCATTTACTTTATTAAAACTTTCACCTTGAACATAACTTTTCAAAAGTTATAACTAGATCTTTTACATTTCACAGGTGTATTACTTGTAACAAGATCCTCCTTCGGAAAGTACAAACATTTTAACCTTGAACTTTGGAATTTGACGTCCATTTGACGGAGTTCAACCCTCGCCATAAGCTCCCATTCGGGGGCATCAGCATTTCTCAAACACATCTTGTTTTTTATGTTTTGTACTCTAAATTGGCTCTTTTAGAATGACTGAAAAAAGTACTCACTCAACCATAAATTCTAGTGCTATGCTTATGTACAAAGCATGCTCTCTGCAAGGCTTTTCTGCTTGCTATATTTTTTTTCATACCCTTTGTTCTGAAACTTTTTACACGAGTCTATGTTTATGCCACATTTCAATTTTTATGTTTATGCCACATTCCAATTTTTAAACCAAATGTTTCTTCCTTCTTAATTTTGACTCTTAAATATACAGGTAAAAGTACTTACGGTAGATACTGTAATCACATATTCCGTTAATGCGAATTAAATTATGATATGACGTGCCGCTCACGCAAAGAAAATTTTTCGAGATGTAAAGATTTCCGAGTTTTCTCTTCATATACATGTAGTCTGCTGAAAAATCTCCCACCAAAAAAGGTTTTAGACTAGTAAGTTTTTCGGTTGAAGCCATCATTGAACACTGTATCACACAGTTTCTTCCATCTTCAAAAGATAGTGATATCTTTAAAGTTCAATTACATTATGTATCTAAAATCATTTAATAATTCTTAAAAACTCTCACATAGATAACTCAAAAGGGAATTTTCTTCTGAATGAAATGGATATTACCTACCTAGATCAATTTGTATTGATCAATACTTAACATCGCGAGGACCTCGCAGTTATCTAACTTACTACCGCTCTTTTGCGGAGGAGTCGAGAAAGCTCAAATCCCGCGAGATTACTGGGGCACATGGCATTGTTTACAATAGTGACAATCGAATGATTTGAACAATTTTATGCCGAAAGTACAATGTATTGCCAAGAATTAAACTCCAAATTGTAGATTGTCAAATAAGAAAAGTTTAAATTATTTTATCAGCTTTAAAATGTGATGATTTTCAATAAAAATTTAATGACAAGCGTCCACTTAGTTAAAAATATCGTAAAAATGTAACAGTTTAGGTTTAGCTCCTTTCAAAAATTAATTAGGCTGGTTCAGCGATTGTTAAACAAGGTATTCCAACAGGCATTTTTACTTACAATGTATCTGTCCTTATAAATTCTACAATGATCGATCTTGTATTGTATTCAATAGCACATTTGTCCCCACTCAACAAACATTTCCAACCTCTATCGCAAAAGAGTTCCGCTAAGTTAAGTAATCGCGATATCTAGTATTCGCAGGTATGTTAAGGTAATGTACAACCAAATAATTTAATTTTAGTTGTAACATGTCATTTGATTGGTTAAACCAGTTTTAAACATTTTGTATAACATAACTTGCCTACGTCACAATGAGTTACGTCAAAAACGTATTACTTCGCTTGACGTTAATTTTTAAAATATGATATATTTTAAGCCTTTTTTCTAAGGAAAAAATGGAAAAATTATCTGATTATCTACATTGAAATTTAATTATGAGGAATGAAGCTTATTTCAACTTATGTTATACGATATAACATACCGGGTAACCCGGGACAGTTTACGCTCTTTACCTTTGGCATAGGTGAGCATTTTTGGTCAAAATTTGTCCGTTGTCTGTCGTCGTAGTGAAATTTTCACATTTTCATCTTCTTTTCAAGAACCACTGGGCCAATTTCAACAAAACTTGCTACAACGTATCCTTGGGTAAAGGGGATTCAAGTTTTTTCAAATGAAAGGCCATGCCCTTTTCCAAGGGGAGATAATTATGAATTAGAGAAAAATTAATGGCATTCTTAAAAAGTCTTCTCAAGAACCACTGGACCAGGAAAGATTAAACTCATGTGGAACCATCCTCAGGTAGTGTAGATTAAAGTTTGTTCAAATCATGACCCCCTGGGGCTAGAGTGGAGCCAAAATGGCCGATCAAAGTTTTACAAAGGAATATATAGGAAAAATCCTTAAAAATCTTCTTCTCAAGAATCATTGAGACCAGGCTTGGGGTCAATTACTTTGAAATGTAATTAATTACTTTCAAATACATTGATAATTTTGTCAATTACTTGCAATTACAATTACATTGATTTTTTCAAATGTAATTAATTACTTTCAATTACTTTGACAAATGTAATTAAATACATTTCAATTACTTCGAGTTTTATTTTTATAAAAAAAAAAAAGATTTTTTTTTAAATAAGATTTTTTCTGTAGCGATTGAATTCGAACTTTCATTCAGTGTTTTTGTTCTTGGGTATGATAGGGGTCCACACCTGGTCAAAATTAGACCTTTACTTTATGATGAGTATGACACACTGTATAAACAAATAAAACATTATGAGACAATTAATTATTGTACAAACACAAGCCCATGCTACACAAGTATAATGTATGGCAGGATCTTTTTTGTTACTTTCTCAAATCCATATTTTTGATGGAAATAAATAATATCTATCACAATTCCATTCATTATTTTCTATCTTAAAATGAATAGAATACAGTTAAATCTAAAAGGGGGATGTAGTTAGTCTAATTGCTGTAAAACAAATTAACTATCTAAACAATCATTGTTATTTGCAAGTGGGAATAGGGAGAACTGAGATTTATAAAACATGGGAATAAGTAATAAACCCACCAGTATAAAACTATGTATCAGTATAAGATACCTTTTTAAATATAAACTTTCATTTTGAAAAAAAAAAAGTAATTGAAATGTAATTGAAAAGTAATTGAAAATACATGACCTTTTTTGAAATGTATTTAAATACATTCAATTACTTGTAATTGAAGGCTCTCTCAAATACAAATTACTTCCAATTACTTTGAAAAATGTAATTAATTACACTCAATTACAATTACTTTATTCAATTACCCCATCCCTGATTGAGACAGGAAGGATGAAACTCATGTGAAATTATCCTCAGGTAGTGTAGATTCAAGTTTGTTCAAATCATGACCCCCGGGACTAGGGTGGGGCCAAAATGGCCGACCAAAGTTTTACATAGGGATATGCTGAATAGGAAAACCTTTTAAAATCTTCTTTTCAGGTACTTCAAAGCCATGATTAGTGATATTTATATGGAATCATCCTCAGGTAGTGTAGATTCAAGTTTGTTCAAATCATAAACCCCTGGGGGGTTTAAATGCAAGCCCCCAACCCCCATCCCCACCTCAGTAAACTTTCAGTTCTGATCTGATATGTGCTTTTTCGTAGCCTATGTGCTCAGGTGAGCGCTGTGGCCCATAAACCTCTTGTTTATGAAGCGTAAATTGCCCCAATTTATGTTATATCGTATAACAAAATTTGAGATAGGCTTCATTCCTTAATTATTCTACTTGGCTATATGATATGACTTCACAGTAAACTATATGACGTAAACTTTAGAGATAACTATTTCTTAGAATCGATATTCAAGATAGATTTGAGGTCTTATAAATGAATCAAAATATGCAGAGGCATAATAAAAACGTAATCATGTCATTTCTGGGTCTATGTATTTATCACAGGGGTTAAATACCAAACCCGTGACGTCATAACTGTTGATCAGTATCAGCAGAGTGAAAATGAAACGTAAGGAAAATTCATGTAAACAAATGCAAAAAATTAGAGTTAAAAAGCATTTACAATGAATATCATGTGTGGTTCATGTGGTAATAAAGCTTATGAATAAGGTATGTTAATATAATTCTTCAATTTCTTCGTATAATAAAAGCAGACAGTGTGTTAACTTGCCAATCAGCATTTCCTCTGTCGTTCGAAAAAAAAAAATGCAAAAGTTCAACACAACGCCGCATACTTTGGAACTTAATTTTTTGTTTCTATCTAAAGTTCTTATTCTATTGTTTCTGGGGAGTGCTGCTAGATTCGTATGGATAACGAGAATTGATGCATTTGTTTTCAATCATATGAATAAAATGCCGAAAAATTAAAAAGGTTTCATCCGAAAGTGTTGAATAATTATTTCTGTGTAAGGACAGTAGGATTCTAGCAGCACTTTTCATGGTAAAGATATTTTTTACGTAACTATGAATACAAATTGAAATTAATTATCCCCGGAGTAGTGTTGAACTATTCACTTTTTCATTCAGGGATAGTTTTTGATTATAGACGTCATGTGGCGACTTCTTGGTGAAGTGATTCCTGTAGTATACGTGCAAGTTCCATTGAATTCTATAGAATGCATATAGATAGCAAATGTTTTATCCATGACTTTTCTGATTTCTTAGTGTTACATATTATAAAAAAGGCGTTAATTCGCCGAATTCTGATCCGTGTCCTGCCTTAACGAACCCGCGTTAGCAGACAATTCCGGAAAAAAAAGTATAGAACAGTATTACTGCCTCACCGTCAATATAATTTCTTTCAAAACATAATCAAACATTAGGTTTAATTCTCAAACAATATATTAAACAACAGAAACTGACAACAAAAACTGACTCAGAATTAAATTGTTAAAAGCTTTTGGAAAATCAACGATATTATTTGTAGATGGTCTTGTTAAAATATTAACTGAAATTAATGTTTATAGCTTTTTTGCTATTTGTATCAGTATAGTGGACCAACAAGAAGGTACAGAAGCTGACATAAAGGCAAGAATAGGAAAGACAAAAGTAGCATTCCTGCAACTTGGAAACATCTGGAAGACCAAGGGAATAACAACATGCACCAAAGTCAGGCTTTTTAACACCAATGTTAAGGCTGTGCTTCTCTATGGTTCCGAGACATGGAGGATGACCGTTGCCACAATAAACAGGATCCAGACATTTGTCAACTCTGGTCTGAGACGCATGCTTCAGATTAGATGGCCCGACAAAACAAGTAACACCAATCTATGGCAAAGAACAAAGCTCCATAGAAGCAAAAATAATAGGTAGAGATGGATAGGGCATACTATACGCAAGCCACATAAGAAATCACCAAGGAAAACGTAAGAGAGAGAGAGGCCAAAGAACACTTTCCGGAGAGATTTGGAGGCAGACGTCAAAAGAATGGGGAAGAACTGGAAGGAGGTAGAAAGCATTGTTCAGGATAGAAGGGCCTTCAGGAATCTTAATTGTAAATGGTCTACATGTATGCCCCAAAAGGGGTAGCAGGCATAACTCAGTAAATTGCAATAAATTTCATTAGATGTCATTCACTTTTTTTAATTAAAAAAAACATATTAGGGTCGACGAGCGTAGAAAATGAATACCTTGAGTCAAATTTTGCAACAAGACATGTGTCCTATTTTCTGCATAATAATAACATGAACCATCCGTAGTAGATACATTAAGATACTGTAGAACAACCAACACATCCTCTGCACATAATCTGAAAGGTAAGGAAAAATAAAATTAAAAAAAAGAATGGATATAATTTATTATTAACTAAAAAACTAACAAAAATGTGAACAACGATATTGACAGGAAAAAGAAACGCATGAGAACCTTATACCTGTATGCGAAATTGTTTTGTATTTGCGGCCAAGAATTAGGAACATTTGTCAGAGGTGTATCATGGTTACCATACACTAATTTTGGTGCTCAAAATTACCCACCTATGAAATGTATAGCGTGACGTATGGAAAGTGGTTTAAAAAAAGCCAAAAAGATCTGCATTTGGAAGACGACAGTTTTATGATCACATTTTGTTGTACCGATTGATGCACTTGAGGTATAGACATCGTTTTTTTTTTCATATTTGCCGTCAGAAAAAAAATTCTTGCAATCGTGCTTTGTCTAAGGGAAGGTCATTTTGTCTAGTTTTTTAATTGCATAAGTACATGTAAATAAATAGGCAAGGTAACAACGCGTTGCTGTGCAGTTTGTTTTTTACTTTTCCACCAAAAGACATTTTTCAGTTGTAAGATAGTTATTTGAAATGTTTCCAACCAACCGTGACGGTGACCTAGTCGTGTAACAAAGTCACATTAAGATAGGGCTTTTCATCATGCAGCCTCGGTAATCGTCATATATATATGCTTAATGTTTTACGGGAAGATATATCCATTGTTCACATTGACTTTCTTTTACTTTAAACATATTTTATTGAATACTTCAATAAGGATTGGGCAACAGGCAAGGCCTATGTACACCCTCTCCTTGTATAATAGGTCAAGTTACAGATATTAAATAATAATAATAATACTTTCTTTTAAACATTCACAATTACAAAACCAGCTTGATTCCGAAAATTCCATTATTTTTCCTTAATCGAAAATTTGTGGAATTAACTAGGCGGAAAAGTTGCTGATTTTATAATTTATGGTTACTCTCGAGCAACGTTTGGCTACCCTGTCAGAAAAGTTGAAGAATATCCCTATGAGAAAGATAAATGCCCTGATAAACTCAATAATAGAATCAAGGCTGATGCTAATGCGTAATGGAAATAGGAAGACTTTTCATTTGCACTTTTCGGGGGTATCGACATTTTAATTTCAATAACTCATAAATTATCAGTCAAAATCACACGAGAATTTAGTAACTTGTTGATTAAAGATAAATTCAATTGTTTGATAAAAATACTTGAAAACACATTCGAGTCTATACGTTCTTTTACTCTAAAATTTTACTTTGCTTTTTTCTTTTCATAATACATATTCAATTTAAGCTGCAATAGGAAAGATGCACATATAATGTTAAAGCTATGCGAGAGTATTTGGCATTATTTCTTCTCCTGTTTCGATATAAAAAAAATCTATAGTTTCTATAAAATTGACATTTAAAACACTTAATTTAGCAAATTTGGAACACATAAAAACCTTACGTTAGTTTTAGGGGTTATTTTAATGCTACATCGTCTACGTTTAGGGCTAAACAAAATATTATGAGCAGTCTTGGCGTGTCTCGGAAAAAAATATTCTTTCCTATTTGTACAATTTATATCTTTTGATTAATTGATTTAGTGTAAATTGTTCAATGTCCTTCTCGAGAATATTTCTCTCGTATAGGAACTCAATCACATGCCGGTGGAGAGCTACACATTTTGTCCTATACTCGGCCATCAGGGCCATTGAGCAATGATGTCAGGGATCTTGTTCATGAAAGCAACTTTTGCGACACGGGACCTCGGTTTATACGGTCTCAGCTGTAGAGCCCCACAGCGGGATACGAACCCGCGACGTATTAAAGTTCTTGGACACAGATTTGAAGTTAATATTTTATGTATAATATCACGAATTATTTATTTCAGTAGCATTTCACACAAAAATTAATTAAAAATCTTATTTCATTTAAAAGTTATTAAAACTTCAAAATTTTTGGCGGGTTTGATTGACACATCCTTGCACTTTCACATATTTTAGCTTTATTCTTAATCCTTCGGACAAGTGGCATCTGTACACATGTACAAATCTTATGTTTTGAAATATCCAGTGTATTGTTGTTCTGTTTCATTATTTTTGTCATGAATGACAGAGGAAAGGCCGACCGGGATACGTATTGAGCTGACTGTCTTCGAAAGAGAATATAATTGATGAAAATAAATTAGCATACCTGTTTAATTAACAGAATTCCATATTCATTTCACATAATATTCCCAATATTTCCTTTTTAACTCCATTTTACGTATCTTTGTACATGCCGTCTTAGCCAAATTCTCTTTACACGACATGATCAATTCCCAAGTTACTTGAAGTACATATATGACGTCATCGGTGATAGATTTTAAGCAAAATGACAGATACAGTATAACAAAATAAAAACATTTTATTTTTGTTAATGTTTACACGTATCTATTCATTTTCTAGAGTTAAATTACATATGTAAATACCAATATTACGAAAACTTGTTTTATAAAATTGACGTTTTCTTGCCTACTATGACGTCATAATATAGCACTGATCTAGTCAAGGTAGAATATTTTGTATGCTTCGTTATTACCCCTGCGAACCTATGCTATACAATATACTAAAACTTTGAGCAGTTTACGCTTTTTTTAACCGTAAACTGCCCAAAGTTATGTTATATAACATGTTATATAGCTGACATGTAAGTTAAAGTAAGCTTCATTCCTTTAAAAATATAATAAAGTTTACTTACGTAACTGGTGTGTACCCTATCGCCCTAAGGGATGAACTGATTTGAAAGAAGCCCAAGAAACTACAGAAGATGAATCCTGAAGTGTAGAATAATATTTATTTATTTCATGAACTTGTAAATGAATACTACTACTACTACTACTACTACTACTAATAATAATAATAATAATAATAATAATAATAATAATTCATGGATTTGTTATGCTTGTTGCATCAGATTTTGTAAGAGATCTTTTTTTTAATTTTTTCGTTTAAGACATTTTTATTTTAAAAAAAAAAGAAAAACAAATACCCGATCTTTTCAAATATGTCATTTCTTCTTTGTGACAATTTTCTTCACATCTGACATCCACTGCTGTTCTTGCAATTCTGAAGCAGATTCTGGTATTTTTTTAATTACATAGTTATGGATAAAAAGAAGAAATTAAAACTGCTATACGACCTGTATACGGTTAGCAAAATACAAGTAATGAAAGGAAAAAAGTAATACACGGAAAATTAGGAAGTCTTTGTGTAATGATTTTTAAAAGATGATTTCAATATTCTAACATTTTACAAATTATTTGCATTCTACAAAGTTATTGTTTTAAATGCAATAAAATAAATTATATGACAATAACAAACACTAATCTCTGTTAATTCGGTTTTAGATATGAAAAAAATGTAACATGGAATTATATGTTACATTGTGGAAACCGTTGAAAAAGAACCCACTATAATTTAATCTAAAATTCCATTTAAAAAAATATCGTTTGCAGCTGGCTAATATATTCACATCATAACATATTAGAGGCGAGTACTTTCTCACCATGTAATATATTTAATTTTACCTATACAGTGATAAAAAAAACTTGACCTTTGCATGAATAAAGTAGAGTAATTTGTTTTAATGGATTTTTCCAGATTTTATTAAATGTCAACAAAATGAATACTTACCCGATTTTTTCATCAGCAAAATTGTTTACAAATACTACGTCTTTACTAATCCCGTCATTTGAATATCTGGGTCATTGCCTTCGGCATTGAAGATGAACGATGCAAGTTTAAAACTCTTGCGCAATTCATATGAGTTAAATTAAAGATTGAAAATAAAATAAATTTGAGAAAATGAATAATCACTGGTATGAAAAAACATACATGTATAAATCATATGCGAATACCATTACAAAGGCAATGTTTGGTATTTTGTGATGTTATGTTTTTACAGCCCTGTAAAAAAATATCCACAGAACTTATTTGAAAAAAAAATTATTTCAAAGAAAAAATAAACTTGGCGTAACGGTAGAAAAGGACTATGGCACTGTTTATCTGCAATGCTATATTTCGTTTTATAGTTATTTATGAGCTTGGTTTATGTCCGGATTTGCTACCATGTGCATTGATTTAAGTTTTTTTTTTTTAATGATACAGCTGGATTTTCGGTCTATTATAATAGATCTCATTTGTATGAAATGAAACATATTTTTATAAATTTGAAGTACGTATATTAATGTAGTAAACCCTAACCCTAACCCTAACCCTGAGTAACAGGACTCTTACTGTTCATGAATAAAATGTACAAATTCTTCCCCCTGACTTGTTTCTGTGCGTATTTTTTCCATACCTTTTCAACTTCGGTGGTTAAAGCTCACTATTGCTTTTGACTTTTGACTCAAAAAATAAGTTTCACTGACATGTTAAAACTTTATTTTCCATGTATAAACTTTTGTGAATATGTTGAATAAAATGTACGGTTGGGTTGAAACTGCGCCGGTTTTATATTGGATTTTACAAGAAAAATATTGGGAAACCTAAACTTTACTTTTTTGAGCCTTGATTGATCAAACAAAATTGGTTTAAACCTCTGACGGATTAATTCCGACAAATTTTGTTACACAATCCCTATTTTTTCTTTAATTACCATTTTATCTTTTTCGCAGAATTAGATCTCTTTTTTACGCAATATTTCGCGCGAGATTCAGTAAAAACATGCTATGTTTGACAATTACTTAAACCATTTCAGATTTATAAGATCTCTAAAATAAAACACCATATGGTAGTCTGTAGTCTATGTAAACATTCCCCCACGGCTTTGATCATTCACCTAAAAAATGAATATTAAATTACGAGATACTTTTATTTAAAGCTTACTGGAGATATTCATCTTTCAACTTAGATTAAAAAAAAACACACAACGGAATAGGTTCAGTTCTAACAATTAAAAAAATATTGATTTTATTGTGCACAGAAACAGACATCTTTAAAAATAATTATTTTAACATTGACACTATTTTTGTATGCAATAAATATACGAAGGAGTATTAAAAAGTTCGTGGACTAGTGCCATGAAATTGAAACCGATTTAGGTACATCAATGAATTTAGAATAACTAGTTAGCATCATCTTTTCTATCCAAAGAATAACCACAAATCATAATTCAATTTTTTTTATTAATTGTATTTTGGTTGAAACGCGTTATTTGATTGGATAAAAAATAAGAAACCAGTTAAATAATCTGGGTTGCCTATGTCACGATGACTTACGTCAAAAACGTATCAATCAGCTTAACATTATGTTTAAAATATGAACGAATTGAAGGCTTTTAAAGGGAGAAATTATCTTGTTTTATATACTTAATGCAACGATTTATAATTAAAAACTTTAATCATCTATTTTACAAATTGATTACTAGTTGTAGATGCAAAGGGCTGCATTCAAGATAGTATCGATCATGAAATTATCAGAAAATACAACATGCAAACTTACCTGCTTTAATATTTGGATAACCACATGTACCTTCCCGCACAAATACATGTATTCTTGGACAATACTGTCCGACGGCAATCAATGACTTCCACATTCAACAATAACAAGCACGATTGCTCATAGATCCCAACTTTCAACACTTCAACTGTCTTTCTACAGAGCAAACCTTGCCATATCTAGTCATTCCTTTTTTTCCTTTATCTCAGGAAAGAGACCTGATCCTAAACCCGAAACTGTTATAGTTCGTGCATGCGCACAATACCAACGGCTATGTGCAGCGCTCTCGCGCATAGAAATGTGATATTTGAATGTACTCTTTCACTTTCTCCTTATAATTTACTTTAAAAAAATAATTGAATTGCACATAAATTAATGTGTCACATGAAAACCTGTATCTCTTTATAGAAAAAAGATAAATAAATGAATGGCACCTGATTACACCTCTGATGTTTTGGAGGTTCATGTTTGTTCAGCTCCTATGTTGTATTGTCTAATGAACTTTTGAGCTTAAATACTCTTAGTTACCTCAGTAAATTTCATATCAAAAAGTATACTGTCCTTCTGCACAACCTACAAAATGTACACATATTGGAAATTAATTGATTAAGCTTTTATTTTCGATCTTTTCCAACACTGAAATCTTTACACAATTTTATTTAGGTATACTTGAGGATTGATATACGACCCCCTCCCCAACCTTATTGAATTTACATATAGAAGGAGTAATATTCTAAAAAGACGCATGAAAAATACTGAATCAGCAATATGATTTTCAGACCTATCAACCAATATCTAGGGATTCAGATATGAAGGGTCCGATATGAAGATATGAAAATCCAAACCATGTTGTGTAACAAGACGAAACCGTCTTAATTAATTAACTTCTTCAGAATTTTAATTCAGCCAGGTAAACGTTTTTGGAGGATGGGAGAGCCTTTGCCTAGCTGTACGTATCTTCTGACTGGTCAGTCTATATATGTCCTGCAAAGTCGTACACCTCATTAGTTGGCGATAAATCAATGTTATTAGTGTTATCCTTAAGATTATTATATGTTTCTTCGATGTTTGAGTATGGATCATCCTTGTATTTACTATTTTTCCGGATTCTGTGAATTTGAAGCGGTGATTCGACGACACAAACGGCACTTTCGGAATGTGTGTACAATACATTTTGAAGAACTAAATGGCTCCCATTCTGCAGGATAGGCGTATTTCGATGTCCACTAATTATGATTAAGAAATCAAGAAAAAAAATGCAAAATCTAAATGAGACTTATGTAAAATGAATTATGTTTAACATTTAAAATTAATTTAAAGGTGAAAAGAAATACACATACTGCATTTTTCAAAATATTCATGAAAAATATATATTCTAAAAAAATTTATCTGCAAACAATTTTATATTTCTTCACTTACTTTTTTATCGAACGCTTCAAAATTTCTTGAAAATGATTGAGCACAAACTGAAGAGGTTATTCCAAGAAAATATCCAATTACTCCAGCGATGATAGAGATAACAACTATTTAATCATTGATTGTTGTTTATTGTGTACCATAATTCAACACTCTTTACAACTTACTGAAGTGTTACGCAACATATACTTAATGTTTACGTCATAGACATAGAAATTTACCGTTTCCCCGCAAGCACTTTCTCGTTTCTCTAAAGTCTAGCGAATTACTATTTGTAAATAATATAATGATATTATAGTTTAATAAAAGAATACCGTTTCTTATTTTATGAGATTTTAGCAGGTTTAAAAAGAAGGAAATTGGCATTTAATTGAAGATTAAATGTAGTTATTAAAGTGTGTGAAAAATGTGTTATTGCGGAGAAACGGTATATGCGTAATTTTGCGTTAGAAAAAGAAAATGGCATATGCGTTAAAATTCATGTTTACGGGGAAGGGGGTTCAAGAGAATTGGAGAACGATGTGTTTGAGATTGTTTTTCTTAGCTAGTAATTCATTATTTCTTTCAAGTTATTTGATTACTTTGTAAAGTATATTTGCACTAGATGATATACCAGACAGATTCAAGTAGTCCATGAATGTGTTTATTAGCGGCAACGTAAACCCAGAACTTTAGATAATGTGATATTTTAGGTGGTAGCTGTATGCATACGTTTGACGAAGTAGGATAATGAGATATAATTAATGTTGGGGGAAATCCTGCATATCAAGACGTTGACGATTACCGTGGACTTTGTTGCAACGGTAGGTACTGTAACTATTACCATCTAGTGTGTGTTTGGACAGTTCGAACAGAACAGTAACTTTTTGAGTCACATTTACATGTATACAAAGATTATCGGATATTTGTAGATGGCTAGGAGAAATTGTAGGGTCCGATATAAAGATATGAAACTTTTTTTTCTTCTTTTAATGATTATTTTATTGCTTTTATTTATATGCGTGTTTATGCCTGCTGTGTGTGTCCATGTGTGCAAATAATTTTTTTTCTGTTTTTGAGTACCTGATAAACTTGTTTCCACGCACTCTTCTGTCTTTTTCAAAGCTTGGTTACAGCGAGGGAATATTTTTATGCCATTATAACAAATTATTCCAAAATCTAATAAAAACTGTAATGGTATGCTAATTTAATTTTACAATGAAGGTTAATTGAAATCAATTCTTTTTAGGAACTGATTTATCAGAGCTGCACTTCTTTATATATGGCTTCAATGTGTAAAAAAAATAACAGGTTCAACATTGACATCCGTTTTTGGAGGATGGGAGAGCCTTTGCCAAGCTGTACGTATCTTCTGACTGGTCAGTCTCTATATGTCCTGCAAAGTCGTACACCTCATTAGTTGGCATTAAATCGGTGTTATCATTTAGATGATTATATGTCTCTTCGATGCTTGAGTACGGATCATTATTGTAGTCACTTTTTTTCCGGATTCCTTGAATTTGAATCAGTGATTCGCCGACGCAAACGGCACTTTCCGAATGCTTGTACAATACATTTTGGAGTGCTAAATTGCTTCCATTCTGCTGGATAGGCGTATTTCGATATCTGCTAATTATGATTAAAATTATTTATTACGTACCTTTTTTGTGAGAAAAACAACTGTAAATTTTCATGAGACTTACACAAAATGCAATATGTTTTAAAGGTGAAAAGAAATGCAGCATTTTTCGAAATATTCCTTGTTAGATGTAAATTCACAAATCTTTAACTACCAACATAATAATAATATAATAATAAATAATCACAATTTTATATTCACTTACGTTTTTATCGAACGCTTCCAAATTTTCTTGAAAACAACTGAAGCACAAATTGAAGAGGCTAAGCCAAGAAAATATCCAATAATTCCAGCGATGATTGAGATATCTTCCACTTTATTATAATTCATTATTGCTTTATTAGTAGTAGTATTAGTATTAGTATTATTACTATTAATGGAAAAGATTCATTATCAAAGATTCCATAAAAATGATAAAATATATATGAATACAAAACTTTACCTTTTTGTGTCCTTGCGTTTTCTTTATTCGTGTCTTAAAATAATATATAATATAAAGTTTAATGAAATCTGTATCCTATTCAAAGTAAGTTAATGAAAGAGTCTCTCGAATTTGTCACATTTACTTTATTTAATTCTATTTTGTTGGTTATTGTTTACCAAAGTCTCATCTTCATTATATAATCGTTACAAAATGTAGTCCCGACTTGCACAATTTGTTGACGTTTAAGTGTGTAGCAGGCTGTAAAAGTGAGAAGGTGTGTTTGTCTTCAGTAAAAATGTTGTTTGACCTGGGTGGTAGCGAGAAAAATATATTTTCATACATTAGGTCTGTATGTTTGGTGTTTGAGATGTTTTCTTTTGTGGACATTATCGAGAAATTTTGAGAACATTGACAGCGATGATTTAGAAGTGTTTATTTTCTGAGCTATTTTTTTAATATTAAAAAAAGCTATTATTCGATATCTGTGTAAAGTATATCAATTTTGAAATTGATGATATATTAGACATACTAAAGTATAGTCCACATAAATGTGTTTTAATTACCGAATAGGGAAACCAAGAACTTAAGATAATGTGATATTTAAGGTGACCAGCTTTATATATGCATGTATACGTTCGATGTAAAATGATACTGAAACATAAGTGCAGAGTTGGGAGAAATCCTACTTACATGTAACAGATGTATACAAGACGTTGACGATTGCCTTGTCTCGCAACGATAGTAACAGGAACTCTTACCAACGGCTGTGTGTAGGGATAGTTCGAACAGAGAGGTTTAATTTTTGGTCACACTTATACAAAGATATTTGTACATGGCAAGAAACATTGTCGGATCGGGTAAGAAGATGTATTGAAACCTTTTTTTCCGTTTGTGATTACTTTCAATTGTTTTTTTATATGTACAGAGTGTTGCGGGTGTGCGTGTTGTGTATGTTCACATGTGTAGATAATTTTGTTTTTTGTGCAGTTGATGTACTCGTTTACACTTACAATTTAGTTTTTGTTCTTTTTCAAAGCTTGTTTACAGCGAGGGAATATTTTCATGTCATTATCACAAATTGTGACAAAATTAAATCAAAATTGTGCTAGTATGCTATCAATACTTTACAATGAACTATAAGGAAAGAAGTTCATAATGTTAATTTAAATCAATCTAACAAAAATGCCCTTGCGTGCCAAAATTCCAATGAATGGTTTTTCGGACCTTCGACACATGTCCGTCCCCTTATTTGATATTCCTTCATACAGAGACGATGACCATCAACACATCGTGCAGCAGGATCTGCATGAGTGCACTGCGAAGAGCGGAAACATACCTGACCGACAGATAAATTGCCTAAATTAAAAAAAAATGGCAGAACTACTTTTAATAAACGTCAATGATTTTCTGAAAAATTTGAAAAAAAAGGATTTGTACGAATCGTGCATTCATACCTGGAAGACAGTCTCCACGAAAATTTGAAAAACCATCATCACAATCGCATTGTTTACTAGTCGTAAAATTTGCACCTCCTGTATATTTGCAGTTTCCAGCATTTTTTGTACCACTGCACTGCTCATCAAAATCGCAGCTCTCTCCAAGAAGCAGTGTGCCTGTGAGATACAATGTAACTAATATTACATGTTTGAAATAAACAAAGTTATAACATTAGTATTTTGAACCTTGGAATTGTTTCCTTATTCTTCAGCATTTGTCTTTTTCACCCATAATTGTACAGTGTGCTTTCAACCTACATCCACCTGCTGTAGGATACGCAAACCCCCAATAGTTATTATCAGAAAATCTTAACATGAGACATTTCATAACGTAAAATATGATTCAAAGAAAAAGAAACACAGTAAGGATAATGTTTCAATACGAATCTTTCCCTGTATTTTTTCTACAGTATGATATATATATATATATATATATATATATATATATATATATATATATATATATATATATATATATATATATATATATATATATATATATATATATATATATATATATCCAATGAAAAAAAGTCAGAAATCACAAATCTCGAAAATCATTTTTACTGTTAGCGCTTTCTGCCTAATGGCTCTTCAGACAGTTAAAAGTTAAATATAAAATTGCTTAGTAACGTTCATAAGCACGACGTCAAGTATTGTCCATTGTGACGTCATAATAACGTTAAAAGGTAGCATTATAATTCGCACCGTTACAATCACTTAAATAAACCAAAAAACAAGTAGAAAATAACTTATATATCTACTCAACTCATGTTAAAGCTAATTTCATATCTTTTTAAAGAAATTTTAGGCCGAAACAATTCCTTCTTAGACCTTTTTCCCTTACCAGGTAAGCACCTTTGTTTCTTTAGGAGGAATCCATTTTGACAGACACAATACCCATCAACACATCGATTTGCATGTTTTGTACTGGAACACTGCGAAGAAAGGTAGCATTCATTTCCTACTGATAAATTACCTGGAATAAAACATATAAATATAATATAAAATTTTAACATAAGACTTTTTATTCCCTGTAAAGTATTAACTAAAGAAAATAAATTTAACTTTTCTCTTACCGGGTAAGCACCTTTGTTCCTCTAGGAGAAATCCTTCTTGACAGTGACAATACCCATCAACACATCGATTTGCATGTTTCGTACTGGAACACTGCGAAGAAAGGTAGCATTCTTTTCCTACTGATAAATTACCTGAAATATAGCATTAATACATAAGGTATTTCTTTTTCTACCAAAATTAAAATCTTTGGTATTTTGGTATAAATACATAAAACATTTGGAGATAACAAGCAGTATTTAAGACAATAACTTCATAAAACAAAACAAAATAGGAGCACAGCAATCACGGACCTCCGAAATATCGGAGATGGTATCAGATGCCATAAAGGAGTGAGCATCCCATGTCGACTCGTTACACCCGCCGTGCACTTCTTGACACGATTGGGAAATAACGGAAAAGTCCGTCGAAAATTCAGCATTAGTGTACAAATAATTGACAAAGAATTGGTATAAAAAGTCGTCATTTTTACTCATTGATAAAATGTATTTGCTGACAAGGTCATTGAATCAACCATAGAGCATACGACATGATGACTTTAAACAAAACTACTGATATTCTTGTTTCATCAATATTTGTAGTTAATGTGACATAGATTTATTTTGAAAATTAGAAGATTAAAAAAATTGCTGTATTTATATACATATACATGTATATACCATGAAGACAGACTCCTAGAACCGGTAGGAAATTATCATCGCATTGGCATGATTTCTCCTGTATAAAAGTTCTAGATAATGCTGTGTTTTTACAGTTTCCTGCATTTTCCGTTCCAGAACACTGTTCACTAAAAGAGCAACTTTCGCCAAAACGCTTTTTACCTACAACGTTTAAAATAAAAATAAAAAGGGTATTGTATTATAATATGATATTACTCCACTCAACACCAAGTATTATTCATTTCCTGTTTATGAAAGCATTTTATGTGCAATTTATTCACCACTCTGCAGATGTTATTAGCATCCGTTACTCTTCCTGTATACATTTTTATGTATATAGAAACAGGTAGATCTACTCTTCGTATATACACTTTTATGTATATAGAAACATGTAAATCACTTTTTGAAGGATATTAGGAGTAATATGAGACATATTTAGATAACAAACAATATTCAAGATCAAAAGTCCATTAAACAACACTTAGTAGGAGCAGAGCAAACACGGACCTCCAAAACATCGAAGGTGGGGCCATGCACCATGGAGGAGTAAGCATCCCCCGTCGACCGGACACACTCATGATTATAATGATGCATAGATACATGTAAAAACGTTATCAAATAGAATAAAAGGTCCATTGATTTTTATGTATACCAACCCTTTAAGCATGTTCCATTCACAGGTTCATAGTTTTTAGAACAGTGGCACACTTTATTATCTCCATCAAATGTACAAAGTCCTGCTCCACTTGTGGCGGTACATTGCTCACTTACTGTGCACGTCATATTTAGGCCTTTATTTGCTAACAATACATATATGCTCTATTGAGTAATATTTAAAAAAAATATGATAAAGTAGGTATTTGGAATGAAATTGTAAAAATACAGACTTTTCCTGCACTTTCCATCGATAAGTAAATAATCTTTAGAACACTGACAGGTTTTCATATTCATCATTCCATTTAATCTACATTGACCTGCTCCTTCAGTGGCATTACATTGTGCATCAATTGTACACGATTCATGCAGCCTTGTGCCACCTAAAATAAAAAAAAATCTACAATAATTATTCAATAACTAGAGATACAATGTACATGTACTGCGAATACTGAATTCACAAAAGAACATCCCCGTATCCAATATGATTATAATGGTAAGGTCCATGTTTTGCTCTGAGAGACCTGAAATATGTCAGATCAAAAAATTAGGAGGTGTAAAATTGCATGATGTAATAAAATTTCTGTGAAGGTATCTTGACATTTTATTTAATGGTAAAGGAGGAATTGCAGATAAGAAATGGGTATTCTTATATTTTAAAGAAAGAATGGCACTGTCCATGTTTTGCAATGGGAAACCCAATGTGCATGTTAATGTCGAATAAAAAGTAAAATTAGGAGAGCACAATGGCACCATATGACAAAGATTATGTGAAAGTCAAATAAAATTTCAGTCAGTTGTATAAGTAGAGTTGTGGATAAGAGGTGGGTGCTCCAAGGCGTTATAGAAGTACTGACAGACGGAGATACATACCGATCATTATATACCCTCCCAATTTTCAATTTTCAATTTAATTCAAATAAATCGAAAAAAGTATCTAATACGGTTGCCAATGTAAATGCAATAATGAATATGATAAAACATCGCATAGCTTTAAATCGGTCATATGTTAAACATTTAATATCTTAGAATATCAACTTTGAAGCGACATGATATACAATATAATTTCATTTGAAAGTATGAAGCATAAAAGGAAAAATTGCAGGACTTTTCCCAGCAAAAACTTCTTTAGAATATAACTTACATCGTAAAAGTAATAGGAAAAGTAAATTTGTATGAATTAGATAACCTGAAGGCACAGTTCGGTCAGAACAGTTTAGTTTGTCATTACATAGTTTTGCACAGTGGACACTTGGTTGAATTTAAAGAATGTATTTACTTTGTGAGAAGCTACTGACATGTTCACTGTATCTATGTTTATAAAATGCTTTATCTATTAATATTGAAAAATGTCAATTAGAAACATTCTTTAGATATAAAACATATAATCTATACGAGGTAATACCATCTAAACATGTTTCTTTGTATCTTATTTGTCCTTCTTTGCAGTCACAAACATGACCTTTGATCAGCATACTATGATCTTTACAAACATAACGGCCTTGTCCGTCATCGGTAAGTATTTGACACACTGCTCTGTCATCGAGGCATGCAACCTCTTTAGTACAGGCATTAAAAGATTCACCTTTAAATAAAATAGTAGAATGATTATGATTCGAATGATATGTATTAACAATGCACTATACGTAATTCTAGGACTATGCAATTTACATTTTTTTTTTTTTTTGAAATGCTCGAATTCCTTTATTGATATCAGACATTAAGTGGTTATATTCCAGATAGCACAATTTTCTATATTGAAATAAATATTTCTTTTAAAGCGAAGATATCCAACCTGGACGAATTGGTGAACCACAAACAATATCCAATCTCATTTCGTTGATTTCTTTTTCAGAACAATGTTGCGATTCAAGATTGAATGTATATTTTTCGCTTTTGACATGTAATGTCACGGAAATGTTGGTAACTCTAAAGTAAAAGCTCTGATAAATATGCAAATCCGTTGAGAGTAACATGCATTTATCGCTGCACCTTGCTGAATTCCCTAAAGCAAACAAAAAAGAAAATAAAAACAAGCATGATTACTTATGATGTTATGAAAGGCAAGTATGCTTCATCAAATTTGGTATCAGAAAAGTACATTTGTACATTTACCTTGCATTTTTTTTACCGATATTCGTGATGTCAAATTCACAACTTGCATTGCTCTGCACAAAATTCAAGATGTCATGATAGCAATATAAACTACAATATGAAAAAAAGAGATTAATAATGTGTGAGTGTGTGAATAAAAAATACTTTTTTAACCTTAATCTTCGTTTTAATATCCCTTGAAAATGTTTTGTCGTGCAATATAGTATAACATACCCTTTATATTCATGAATCCTTGCAGAAATCGTTGAAGTGAAAATAAAATCTAAAAGATAGACTATAGTTAGCATGGATTTTACCACGTTTATTTTATAAAATTTGTTATAATATATAATGTAAACGTTAAAATCACGAATATTTCTTTAACTGACATTCCGTCAACGAAGTTTAACTGTGCTGTTAAAAGAAATACTCGTACATACTAGAAAAAGTGTGACCGTCTATGATTGATGCTAAATGGAATAGTAAATTTCAAATAAAATTAATTTTTTTTCAAAGTTAATTTACATGCTTTGTTGTCTTGATGGATAGATTAATTGTATTATAATATTTGTCCAATTTGCCAAATTTCAGTTTAATAAAAAAATATTGTCATTTCAATAAAACCTTTCTCCTATAGACTATATGCGGAAGTTTGTATATAAGATATAAAATTCTATATAATATCAATGCCTGAATTTCTACAGAGAGTGACAAATCATCCGTTGGTCTTATTGCAGAACTGATATTAGTATGAGGAGAGAAAATTGCACTACATTTTTGACATTGAACATTATCATATAACAATTGATTAAACGAGTGATCATTGACGACTTCATGCACTTTAAATGTTATTTCATTACACAAAATATAGTTATATACATGTAGAACGAGTTTTCAGTTTTAAAGTATAATGATTTACCTACATATTACTAAATCTAGAAAAGTATTTTAAATTTAAGGTTTGTTATAAAGTTCTATTTCTAAGAATATTCTTGACAGCAATTATCGTTCTGTACGTCGGAGAACAAAAATATGATTCTCATTCTAATAAATTGAAAGTAGAAAAGATTGTTTTCGGATGAATATACATGTATTTGTACTTACAGAGAAAGAAACTGAACTTAAAAGTCATATTTGAGCCCAGCTTTCTCCTGGTTTCTAAAAAAAAAAATAAGGATTAAAATCTGAACAGCAGAGCATCACCGATAAGTGTAGTGCTAAATATAAATTTCCGCTATCATGTTGCATTTCCTTCGTTTTGAGTTTGATAGCCAAACTAAATATTTCAAGTTTCCGTTTAGGGCATAAGTATTATCATCCCTTTAAATAGTAAAAAAAAGAAATTTTTGCTGTGCACACTGTGACATTTGATAGAAAAACATACATGCATGTACGCACACTACGGAAGCCCATTCGGGACCTATCGAAAAATATTTTTGAATCCGATATAACGAATTGTCGAAATTGTTATAACGAATTTAATTCGTTATAACAATTTTTTTGAATTCGTTATAATTAATTTAACCTGTTATAATATTTTTTTGATTTGTTATAACGAATTCAAAAACTTGTTAATACGAATTAAACTCGTTTTAACAGATAGTAAAACTTGTTATAACGAATTGAATTAGTTTAAACGAATTCCATAATTTGTTATAACGAATTATATTCGTTATATGTAAAACGAATTCGACAAATCTTTATACCGAATTCATATATATTGTTCTATAAATCCTGAATATTGAATTTGATGAAACGAATTTAATTCGTTATAAGAAACATTGGAATTTGTTTAAACGAATTTAATTTGTTATACATGTAACAAACTTCAGAATTTATTTAAACAAATTTAATTCATTATCACAAATTAAAGAATTCGTTATAATGAATTCAAAAAATTTGTTATAACAGATCAAAATCATTATAACAAATTCAAATTGTTATAATGAATTAAATTCGTTATAACAAATCCAACAATTTGTTTTATCAAATTTCAAAAATATTTTTATAGGTCCTAAATGGGCTTCTTTACGCACACAGAATTGAAGCATACCAAATCATTTGATTATAAAGAGTGTAGAACAGCCAAAAAAATCATTCAGAAAAGAGTATAGAGCACAGATGGTTCAATGAAACATAATTTTATGGCTAAAATAAGGTGTATTATAAAGAAAGGGGAAATTGAGGGTCTGGAGAACTTTAGTTTTCAAAACGTTGGCGCTAGTTTGTGATATAAATTTTAATAGTACTCGCCTACTAACGCCAGACACAAGGCAGCTGCAAGGAATTGACATGCATGTAACATATGTAACATTTGACCTTTCACTTGGCTACAATTAGGTTCAGGTGTTATTACCAAAAAATAAACACCTAAATTACAAAGAGACATCCCAGAGAAAAAAAATGAGAAATATAAATGAAAGGGCTTTGACACATTTCAAGATTTGAAACATATAACATATAGAAATAAAGAACAGTATTCAAGATCATAAGTCCATAAAACAATAGAAATTCGGAACAGAGCAAACCCAGACCTCTAAAACAACAGAGATAGGATCGGGTGCCATGTAGGCGTGGGCATCCCATGCCAACCGTTCAAACTCGATGTGTGCTCCTTGTCATGATCAGGAAATAACAAAAAAACCATCGTCAATCCAGTGTGTAAATAATGGACTAACAAATAGTATAAAATAACGTCACTCAGCATTTGAATCAATGATAAATTGTATTTGCTGACAATGTCATTGTATCGACTATAGAATTTACGAAATGGTGACTTTAAATGAGACGGCTTATATTCTTGTTTCATCAACTTTGTCAATAATTTACCTTGATTTAGAAATTGTTAATACGTAGAGCATGCTCTTGCGTATCTAATCAACTGAGACAAGTAATTTATCTAAACATAAAACAGATGTATCAGAGTCTGTAATGTCTTATCTCAAGCTCACCAGGATATATCGTATCGACATAAGAATTGAAATTACCATTGTTAAATGACAATACGTCGTCGATACATCTAAATGTCGAGTTGACGGCCACAACAAGTTTTTCTTCTTTTCACACATGGTTTTGCTCAAATTCTGCTTCATAGGAATACAAAAACGGTTTGCCAATAACGGAGCGCAATTGATACCCATGGGAATTTTAATAGATTGTTGGAAGACCTTGACTCTAAAAAAAATAAATAAATATTGTCAATCAAAAACTTAAGCATTTTTTTGACGTCGACTATAGAGTACTTGTGTGTACAATCAGGATGTTCTTTACAAAATAATTTTACAAATGACCAGTGACAAGGGAAGTAAATTTTCGAGTTCTATTTTCATTGAAAAAGCAGCTTTTAATGATGTCGAAAGGCTTAAGCTTTAATTTATTGTGGGGAAAGGTTGTGTATAAATTGAAAATTCGTAAATTTTTAAGTTGCTCATTTTGGTACAATCTTGTGATTTCAAATTGCCCAAAGGTTCCTTTGAATTTATAAAAATTCACATCTGATTTTCACAACTTCTTGAATATATTGAAGCACAGTACTCTTGAAGTTTCTAATTCACTACGGTAAATATCGTTGTGTATCTTTTATTTGTAAGGATTCTTGTTTTGAAATCCAATATATATAGGGTAGTTCAAATTCATTTTGGTTCTTCGGGATACTAAAAATATTCAAAACTGACATATGATTTTGAAGAATTTCTTCCATATAAAGGAAACTATGAGTATAAGTTGAATTACCACTTGTAGAATTAAAAACAAGTTCTTCTACAATGCAATTTATATAATGAGCTTTACAAACGAAGACACTGTTGTTACCTGCTTTGTCAGCAGGGACCAGTACATACTGATCATGTAATTTATCTAATTCTTTTTCACTTCCGGGTTATTTAATACAAAAGGATAAATGGTTTTTAT
Organism: Saccostrea cuccullata; assembly: GCF_032062105.1. NCBI lineage: Eukaryota > Metazoa > Mollusca > Bivalvia > Ostreida > Ostreidae > Saccostrea > Saccostrea cuccullata. Next base: position 10,041 of record NW_026928724.1, on the reverse strand, counting down.
ATTGCCCGTAAGTCTCTTAATAAGCGATTTTAACATGGATATGATACATTAAATTCATTCTGACAAAGTGTCAACGTCTTCTTTTTCATATTTGACCCATCTTCTGGCGTAATCTTCAGCAGAATCCATGATATTTATAAAATTCCGACGCTAGTTGATGTAACGCATTCTTTTTCATTTTATCTTATAGCTTTCAAGCCTAGATATCGAAAATTTTCAAAAAGGGAGTTAACGTTAATTATTTTCAAAAGGTCATTCTTGTGATGTAAAATGAATTTTAAGATGGAAAGGGGAAAATGTTGGTTCCGTATTTTAAAATTGACTATATATTCTTAACCACTTGAATCAATGCAGTAATATGTTTTATCATTGCGTGGACCCTGAGGTCCACGCAGTAAATATATAAGCGAGGCTAAACCGGATGCCATGGGCAAACGACAGGCTACGCATGCGCGAGAATGCTAGAGAGTTCGCCCATTAGGCAACTTGCCCGTAGAATAATTCGCCCTACTCGAGATTAGAATATGCCATTCATTAGCAAATCGCTCTTTTAAATCCGCATTTCGTATTTATATATTCATTGGAAGATCCGAATTTCTCTTCTATACATATATACGTTTACATAAAAACTAAACATTGATTCTATGGCACAAGCATTTTAAAAAGTAGGAAGACTTTGCAATATATAGATACAAGTAACTTAACAACTTGAATAAAAAATGTCATTCAACGAATACATGTAGTTCTAGCTTTTAAAAGATATAGAAGTTTTCACCGGCATTAATAATTAGTTTTGTGCATCAAGGCTTGCAAAATAATTTGATATTTCAGCAATCCAAATACCGTTTGATAGAGGTCTGTAGTAACGGCATTTAATGTGAGGAGGGGGGGGGGGCTCCGAAAAAAAATCTGCGTATTAAAGAGATGTTCTTCACATGTACCATTAGATCTATTTTTTCCATGATAGATTTCTTCCGTATAAATCCAGAACAGGTGTCAAGTCCCAGCCATTATGGGTTACATGTATCAAAATAGCCCGATATTTTTAAGGACAGATGTTACAAACAAACTTTTGTCAGAAATTTTGATAATAACATCTTGGGTCATGTTTTAATAAATGAAATTAACAAGTTTCATCGCGTAGTTTTATTTCTTTTTTTAAACTTGCAGAAAATAGAATTTGAAGTGAAAAATATTTGTATAGAATAATAAGAATGGTTTCAGAAGGGTAGAATTTTGAACGTCACAGAAGATTAACAAATTCTTAATATTCTAGAAATTTATTATTTCCATCATTTGCAATGAAATTAGGTCGAAACATATATACCAATCTAGGCATCCATTTTTTGTTAGTATCATCTGTCCTTAAACTGACAAAGCTAAAGGCTAATCGGAGATAAAAATTTAACAATTTTGCTTTAAGACTACAATCAGTCATAAGTAGGCAGATCATTGTAGAAAATGTGAACAAACCTACATGAATATTCACTACACATAGAATTTTTCTTAAATTGAATTTCGGTTAGAAACACATGCATATGGTCCACGTATTGCAGTCCATTTTTAAAGCAACTTGTTGAAAAATATACTTCCAAGTGCGTAAGACAGAGAAAACTAGACAGCAAAAAAATAGGGGACTATAAATTCATGAAATGAATATCATGAAAGACGTAGTCATGCTGGACAATAAAAGAGCAATTTTCTTTTTTCATATGTTATTTGAAACAACGCCTAAAATATAAAATTTTCCTGCTTGACCACTATATTGCCTCTGTCAAAACAACGTCAATGTTTCTAAATTACCTACCAATTAACCCTACAAATATTGGCCTGGATATAATAACTCTGTTTCTTTATTAGTTAAAACCCGGAAGAGGGTTTTATGTGTATGAAACCTCTTTGTTCTAAAAGAAAATAAAAAAGATCACCAGAGAAATTCTTTTCTAATATAACTGTATCTGAAACATACTTTAATGGAGGATCACATAAGTGTCTCACTTGGTTTGGTTTCCTTTTTTTTGCATAACTAAGGGTGATTTGAGCAAATAAAATGTACATCACTTATTTTCTAAGTCAAAAATAACACAAGGGCTCTTGTATAATAAGTTATTTAATTTTATTACACGATTCACGAGCAATTATTAATTTTCTCTATAAGAATCATGTCGAGATATACTTATAGGTGAAGATGAATTCCGTAATCTTTTATTTCCGTTGTACAAGAGCTGCCCAGAGAAGTCAGCAAATATTAATATTAAAAAAAATCTTAAGAACACTTTTTTCACTGCACACTAAAGACGTCTGATTTTTTAGTATTTTTCTGCGATTAGAGTGATCTGTCCCCAGAATTTACTTTAAATAAAATATAAATTTACAGTTAATTACTCGATTTGTCATCAATAAAAATATTTTTAACATTTCAAGGCAAAGAAAACATAAATGATCATGAATTTTATTTCATCGTCTTAAGCCACGGTCCGTAGTCGGTGCATACATATCTCTCCTACCCGTTGCTGCTCGATCACAAAAAATGTCGTAATCATGAATATTTACATCTCTCTATTGTGACGTCATATTCTGACATTGACAAGTTTTGTTTCCATATCAACAATATTGACGTCATAGTATACAAGAACTATTTCGTACATCGCGATTGGATATTGAAATGTCTTATCAAAGTTCATTTTCCGACTATGCTTTACTCGCACTGGTGTATATTTGAATGATCTACGAAACATTCTCTTCTCGTTCAACCACGACCAGAATGGAAAAGGATCATACATTTTGCCTGTGGTTTGCGACGAGGATTTCATTTTTTCCTCTATTGAATTTACAGTGATTTATATTCATTTCTTCCTTTGGGATAAACATTGGTAAAGTCCAACGAGCTCCATGTAAGGTCATTTAGGGGTCTGATGATTTCTTTGAATTCAGACAGAGAATGTTAATTTCAGTAACTAATACCTTAAAACACTATAACACTAATACAAACAATACCTCTATTCTGATAGGCTTTATAGGATACCATGAACTGTCCATCAACTGGTTCAGTTCATTGATGGTCAACCAGTATCATTTTCATTTGGATATGTAAATAAACATCTACACTCAGCAGCATCTTTCATCAATATGAATCCAAAATTACACTGTATATATAGAGCATAGCTTTCGAATTGGCACAACAAATCGTATGCTGCAAAACTGTGCTATTCTAAAAAGAACAAAGTACGTTATCGGCTCTATGCGGCCGAGAAATTTTACTATTTTTAAACTACCATTATTAATGCAAGTCCCTTATGTTTCGTTTACAATAAGATCAAAGCTAAACTCAGCTTACATAAAAATGACGTAATATGTTAAAGTGACGTCATAATACCACACCAAACAGCGGTTGCTCAGTGAAATCCGTTCATTTTTCATGAACAATCAGTAAATGTTGATGAAATTGAATATGTTCCCAAGCATTAACCACTTTTATTTTGTGTGTATAAAATTATTGGTTAAAAATCTCCGTCCAGTATTAATTTCGTGTCGGTTAATGAGTGGGAACAGTATTCATTTTTTATAAAAAGTAAGTCCGGAAATGGAAATTATGCAACATTAGCATTCATTACTTTACGCTGGTTTTACACAGTATTTTAGGAAATGAATAACATCAACAGCTGTTTTAACATGTGAACACAAACAAAATCATACAAGATAAAATCCACATATGTTTATAATAATCTTTCAAGTTTATAAAATCCATTTAAATTAAGAATGAACCATTCTAGTGTCGGGAATTTCATTGATTGCATGGTTCAGAATATACATATATAGCGTTAATCCTTCCTCAATATATGTGCATTTGATGATGACGTGATAAAGGATAAATCATACATATGTATTTTAAATAATCTTTTAAGATATGCTTTTATTCAAAAGTAGTAAGACTTTACAATTATATAGCTATCACCAGCTACATGTACTGTCTAGTACGTGATGGTAGTCCTGATGGGTTTTTTTTTGGGGGGGGGAGGGGTCATACCGTGATGTGTCTTGAATCGTTCCGCGTTTCCGAATTTGCGAACCTTATTTACCACTGTACTTTGCACAATTCATACTCGAGAATACCCAACAGTCATTAATTACAACTTATAAAAACAAAAAATAAACAAGATAAATATGTCTACTTAATCAATAAATTCACGATATTTAAGAAGCTCGTATGACAAATTTTTTTTTCGATGTCGAAGGTTTGTTTGATATACGAAACAGGACATATTATAGAACGGCAATCAAAAGCTACAAAAAACTTAATTATCATTATAACGAAACATTATGAATAGAACTTATTTACAGTGGCATTTCTGGCCGGGACATATGTAGCGGTAATGATTTGTAGTCGGCAATAGGCTTACTGAAAAAAATATAGCGGAAAGTTGAAATATTCGTCATGTAGAGGTAGTTTTGTTGACAATATGAGCACTGTGCACACAAGTTTAACCTAATTTATGTCAGATTTTCTGCAATATCGGTTTTGTTCAAATGCCTAGAGTTTAAAATATACCAGCGATCAACTTAATACATGTAATTATACGTTTACCTCAGACCCGCCTCATCATAATGCTTGAATTTTGAGGGGGCTCGGAGTCCCCCCCCCCCCTCTCCGGTTGCATTTTCAGCATTATAAAGAATTAATCTTTCCAAAATAAAAAAAATCACATTGGAAAACACACCATTTCCTTGTGCAAGACGAATTCCTTGTTACAAGGTAAAAAAGCCATGAATCTGAAGAAAATTGAATAAGGAAAGTCCCTTGTCAAATCCACCCCCTTTCCCACAAAATGAGATTTCCTCTAGGCTATTCATTGAGGTAATAATTGAGGAATACATCAGGCACGTAGCAAGGGGGGGGGGGGGGGTTGTGATATAAGAAAATGTAGTATTGTAGGTAAAAGAAATTGGTACTAAAGGAAATCTGCATTTTAAAAAAATTGGCCTCTACACCCCCTACCCACCCACCCACCCCCCTCCCCCCACCCCGGAAGTAGGATTTTCGGCTTTGGGCAACTTTTATTTTTTCCTTTTTTCTTTAGGTCAACTTTTTCAGGTAAGTAATTTTTTTTTTCTCTGGCTGCCCCCCCCCTCAACTTTCTAAAACGATGCAACGTAGCTGTACATGGATAGTTTACAAGAAAGAGACTCGACAACGGAAGTCTGAAACGATTTATTACAAAAGAAGAAAAAATTCTGTCAATGCCAACTATTTAAAGAAGAACAATGATTGATTAAAAAAAATTCGACCGTATTAAAGCGGAGGGTGTCTGAAACTGATCTAGGTAACTCGTGGAAAGAGAAAGGAGGGGATGCTCTATATACGAAGCAAGTGTCTGTAGGGAATGCCCTAATTACCAGATTTAAATTCTTTGATTCATCATTTGAATTTTAAAAAGATATATAAAATATCTTAATTTTTAAGATATGATTAAGTATTAAATAAACGCATAAAGTTTTTTTTACACGTACACGTATAAGCAGTATTTGATTAACCGAAGCTCTCTAATGATTTAATATCCCCAATTCTAAGATTATTTTTCGTCTTTGCTCACAAATAGAAAAGCACAGTGACAGTGTCAGTTTGACAAATTATTCCCCATAGTTTCCACCGGGCTTTATTTTTCAAATATCTAGGAAAAAATCGCTTCTGCCCTTTAAATATACCGAAGACCGTAAAAACCATGTACAGTCGCAAAAGATCGGTTTTGTGTCCATTTTTATTTCCAAGGTTAAAAAAGGACAGTGTTTTTATATTATGTAGATATTTATTTATCATGCGTTTCTAAAGGAGTGTCCTCAGGTTCGAAACATTTGAGCATTGTGCAGTGCGCCGCCTGTGTAATACAGCTGCCATTTTTAAATACTGTACATCACTAAATTTTCGCGACACCTTATTTTCGCGAGATAGTAATTGACTCTTGATTAGCGAGACAAAATTTTCGCGAATTGTGGTTTTGTTCTATATAATCCTAAGGATTACAATTATACGCGAGAATTAAATTTTCGCGAGCACGCGTCTCGCGTAATTACGCGAAAATAAAGTTCTCGCGAATAAAAAGTGATTTACAGTAAGACAGATTTCAATTGCGTGTTTAAAGTTGGAAAGGGGGGGGGGGTGATCGTAATGCAACACAAAAAGGAAGGTCATGAGGAACGGGTTTTGGATTTAAAAAAAATCCATACTACATTGTAAATCAATTTACAGCAGAAAGCTAGTGTCGAAAAAAAAAGGGGGGGGGGGTACCACGGGCCCGCTTACAATATAGAATTGGCGTTTATTCCCACTGTGTTCCATTAATTGGCTGAAAGTTTTATTTCATGCAAATAATTTATCTAATTTATGTGTGTGCAAGATTGACTTTCCAGCATCGTGTGCATAGTATTAATTTGTTTTTGAAAAAAAGAATTAAAAATTAAAGTAATTATACGGAAAACTTTACAAATATACTTAGTATTATGATTTTAAAAAATGAATTTAACTTATCTGCCACGGGTAAATTCTGTTTAGTGTCGCTAAATCAAATACTGATCAGAGTACAAAGATTCATCAACAACACGTGCAACATCGTCAAGACGGTCCATCCGTCGTTTCCATTTTATAATTATTTCGATAAATATTTAAAAGATACAATCGGACTTAGTCCGACGGAAAAATGAATGTCGACAGTTCCTGAAATTCTGTTTCTGTTTGTTTGTTTGTTTGTTTTTTTTTTTTTTGCATTATCTCTGAAAAAAATTATCTCTATGAAAGGTTTAGATTAATTTCAAGTTTTATAGCTACCATCATTTATTATTCTCCACTTTCCGTAAGCTCAAATTTTGAAAAATATACAGGATGTTCACATATAGTTATTTAACGGAGCAAGAGAGACATGTACGTTATTGACGTCGTCTAGCAAAATGAACGTCGGAACTGACGTTACTACCGCTTAAACACAACTTTTTATCATAATTTGCGATGTGTTACACGTAATTAGATATAAACAAGTTATATATTGTTAGAAAGATAAAGTTCTCAACTTTTGAGTGTTATAAACCTCAATTTACGTCAAGGTTCGGCGAAAATCAACCAATAACGTACTTTGTTCTTTCATTAAAAATGGCGGGGACATGGACTTCGGATGCAAAACGAAAGTATATCAAATTAAAAAGATTTCATTTGTAAGATGATAAATCATTTTCTTATAGGCATTGTGGGATTAAAATTGTACGTGGAAACTGATGAATTGACTCATCAGGCCAGAAGTTGTCTGCTAAATACAATAACTGTACACTTAACAAAACTTCTAAGTGTTCACTTTAATAAATGTATTTATCTAAAAACTACTTTATAAAATGGTATGATATTTTCAAATTATAACAACAAATAAGTCTTCTAGACAATTGTTGAAACAAAATCAAATATCACCGATGAAAACCAATGAACCGTGACGAAGCTTAAAAACAATAAATCTGTAATTTGCGACACTTGTTTGTGTATTTAGCATTTTTTGTGATCTTTAATTAATTTTCAAAACTGGTTTCACTAAAAACACAAAACGTTTGCAAAATGACCATTGAGAAAGAAGGGAGAGCCGTTGGAATGTTGATACCTGGACCATCCTTGCACCATGTTTTGCTCACTTTTATTTTAGTTTTTGATTGTCCTTGATATTACTTCTAAATATTAACAACAAGTATCAAAACTCATTCTTCAATAATCTGTGCGTCATTTTCATCGCCAATTCATCACAATGTGAAATAAATAAGGATGTATTATTGTCCTTCCTTCAGCTCAGAATTTGTCTGCTGAACATTATCAAAAACTAATGATAAAGTTGTGTTCATTCTGCGGGTCAGATGTTGTTTGCTGCAAAGTTTAATGAATTGTAGACTAAATAAAGTAAAACGTTCCCGTCAAAAGTTATCTGCAGAAGCTTTTAATTGTAGACAAATGCTATTCTCCAGAGTTAATTAACAGGTTGAGAAATGAAACGTGGAGATAACGAACAGTATTCAAGGAAGGGGTTTGAGGCATTACGATACCAAAGACTGTATCTTTATTTTATATTTAATTCGAAATGTATATAATTTTGGCGTTGCAATTTTATACTGAGATTAAAGTTGTGTCTACCTCTGAGTTGGAAGCAAATACAACATATGTGCAGAGCTATTAGCAATGTTTACTTGTAATTAAAATGGGAACAAGGCTTCCATGTATGCTCTCTTTATACAAGTTCACTTTGGTTGGCAGTGGTTCAAACATTGCATGCTTGTACTTTGGCAGTATTTGTCTGTTACCTATTTTTGTCCATTATTATTATTTGGATGCTACATTGTTAATTTGAATATACTAAATGCAATTTGGTATATTGGGAAGATCAACTAATGTTTTGTTTTTACACATAACTTTTCAGTGATGTATTGTGTTTGAGTGATCTCCCATTTATGTGAATCATCTTTTGATTTTCTGTCTCATTTATACATATATATTTACATCCACTGAATATTTTCTTCTTTATTTCTTAAGAAAACCCATTGCGTTCATCCCTGCATAAACTACATTAGGCATATCACCTGTACAGATTTCTTGATCAGTGGCCGTTCCATCAATGAAACATACAAAGACGTTTGCATCATTAACACAATAATTACTATTTTTAATCCTACTTAAAATGATAATTTAAACAGATATAAATATAAACAATAAAATGTCTTTCTTTGTTTTTTATTACTGGAATGAACGGTCGCAGCTATTGCAGAAAAAAATTTACATAACCCGCTTACGCGGGTTATGTATTTTTTCTGCAACAGCTGCTTCCGTTCATTCCAGTAATAACAAACAAAGAAAGCATTTTATTGTTTAAATGATAAATGACATTTTCATCCATCAAACCTTGTGTTTGTTTTACTTTTATATCGGTATCATATTGACTATAAATTGATATAAGTATGCGCAAAAAATCACTGAACTTGCAAAATTACACTGGAGAACATTTAGATTTTCGTTTAAGATAGGTTGCCGTCGTCAAAATAAATATTGTCAAGAATATTTTATCTGCTTGACGTTCCTTTTAAGATATGTGCAATTACATGTATTAAAGTTTCTTGAAAGGCTATAATAGTTACTTATGTTAAACTGATATAACCTGGTTTAATACAGTTTTCGCTTTTAATAAACCGCTTGGAGGTTAAGGAGAAACTTCCCACATCCATGTTATACTATATAACGTGGATCCCTATAAATTCATAACTTATTGATTATTCTTTGTATGTCTATTTCAGAATTTGGTCTTGATAACAAAATTGATTGATTAGAGGGGCAGGACAATATCATCATTGTTCATTTCTTTCATCATTCAGGAAAATATACTGTATCATTAAAAATAATTCCATCTAAAATATTCGTGTTATCCAAAGAGAAATAAATGGCGTTATCAACAGTATTCAAGCTCTTAAGTCCAATAAAATAGAAGCGCAGCACACACAGACCTCCAATTTATCAGAGGTTGGATCAGGTACCATGGAGGAGTGAACATTCTTTGCAGACCGGTCACACCTGCTGCGTGCTCCTTGTCATGATCGAAAACAAGAGGCCCAGGGGTTAGATCGCTCACCTGAGTATCTGCAAATATCAATTCAGTATCAACAATGTTAAATATAGAAGTGGGTTCCGGGGAGGGGGTATTTGAATAAACTTAAATCTACACTTCCTGAGGCTGCTTTTGAATTGATATGACACAAAACTGTTTATAAAAAAAAAATCTGTTGATAAATAGTTTTTTTTCCTTTGTTATGATCTATATTAATGCCTATCTTTCTGATTTGTCATGATTTGAACAAATTTAAATCTACGTTACCTTTTTGATGCTTTAATATTAATGACCAATCATGGCTTTGGTACTCTTGATAAGGTTTTTTCTATATTTTTTCGTATGTATTCATATGTTAAGATTTGATATCCCATAGTGACTACTCTCTACCACCAGTGGTCATTATTTGAATAAGATTGAATCTACACAT
>NW_026928723.1:0-35951 GCF_032062105.1 Saccostrea cuccullata | reverse complement strand
AAAAGAGAAACACTGATCTCTGTTCACGAATGCAGATAAATGATTTAATATTTTGACAAGAAAAGATTTTTTTTAATTTGTTGAGGTCAACCTTCAACACTCTATACGTAATTGTACTCGATACAGGATAATACTTTGCATAGGGTTTTTCTTTTGTTTTCCTATTATGTAATGTCAAATCTACGAGGGTTGTCCAAAAAGTTCGTGGACAACCCTCGTTTTTGTGAAAATAAATTGTTCTATATAAATCTGTTGTATATCAAAATATTTCTTATGAAAAAACAAGTCAGAATGATTAAATTTTTATTGATGGAACGTAATATTTTTGTGAAAATCGGGGTCATAAAAGGTCGCAGATAGTGCGCACGGACCAAGGTTAAAATGATATAACCTCTGATATAAAGTGTTCAGAATAAAATGATCATTTTCCTTATAAAACAAGTCAAAAATTAATAAAAATTTTATGTAACACAACTAAAGGGGCTATAATCAGTTTTTGGTATCTTAAGCATCGCTTTCTATATAGTCAACAAAAATAATAAAAGAAAACCCTTACAAGTACGTGTCTAAACTCAACAGAAAAAGCGACGTCGGGCGTCCGCACGGGGCAGCGTCCGATCAAAAAATTAAGTATTATAACGGTTGAAACGACGTAAGAAACAAAATATTTGTGAAAACAACTCAAACTTATTGAAATTTATTTAGTGTATCGGTTTGGGATTGGTATGTACGATTTTTCAACGGTGAGTACAAATTCGAAGACACTATAAGAATTCAAAAACACATGTAATTAAGGTCTTCCGTTTCCAACGGAAGACCTTATTGTTTTCGTTCGGTTTCTTTTTCCCTATTATTATTAAGGTCTTCCGTCTTCAGCGGAAGACCTTCTTGTTAAGGTCTTCCGTCTTCAGCGGAAGACCTTCTTGTTATTCTTAGGTTTCTTTTCCACTATTTTTAAGGTCTTCCGTCTTCAGCGGAAGACCTTCTTGTTATTCTTAGGTTTCTTTTCCACTATTTTTATTATTATTATTGTTTTTTTTTCTTACCGATTTTGTGCACGCGAGTTCTCGGGAACGGCTCGCCCGATTTTCATGAAACTTCCAGGACTGATAGAACATCAAACGAACTTGATATATAATTTTTTGTTTTGATGACGTCACTTCCGGTTTTGAGATTTTCACGATTTAGTGATTTTCAGGGGGTCAGTTTGTCCGCGAGTTTTCTCAAAAACGGCTTAGGATAGAAACTTGAGTTTTTGAGCAATGATAGAGCAATGTATGTAGATGTGACATACGCATTTCATTTTCACCGGAAGTGCTGCACGCCGACGCTCGCTATTGTCCGAAAAAGGGCATGTCGAGAATTTTAAAATTTCTAACACCTTTTCTTCGATATCTTTTTACCTAAAAATATTTTAATAAGACGTATAGAATAAAAGAAGTGTAGAATTCCAAGATCTTTCAAATCATATCTTGTAAAAAGGGCTGGCCCCTAAAATAAAGGGCCCAGAGGGGCCGAAAGTTTTTTCTTTATATCTCAAAAAGTATTAAGAATTTGTAATACGTCAAAGAAGCAAAGTTGTTCAAAATGTCAAGCTTTATCTTATGGAGTCGTCAAAAAACAACCGTCGTCGTCACTTCCGGCCAAACCGGAAGTAGTCGGAAAACGCCTATTTTTGCATTTCTTGACAAGTTTTTGGGTAACATGTGTCTCTGGGAGCATAAAAATTAATTTTCCGTCCGTCGACGTCACTTCCGGTCAAACCGGAAGTAGCCAGAAATAGCTTATTTTTGAAGGTTTTGACGCAAAATTGAAATTATAAATTCACTGGAGACGACTTAGCTATTTGCTTTCTTTTGTTGACGTCACTTCCGGTCAAAACTGGACGGAAGACCTACTCGTTGCTTTGCAACGAGCTTTGCTCTAGTTATTATTATTATTATTATTGTTTTTTTTTCTTACCGATTTTGTGCACGCGATTTCTCGAAAACGGCTGGATAGATTTTCATGAAACTTTCAGGACTGATAGAACATCAAACAAACCTGATATATAATTTTTTGTTTTGATGACGTCACTTCCGGTTTTGAGATTTCCGCGATTTAGTGATTTTCAGGGGGTCTCATTGTCCATCATTTTTCTCGAAAATGCCTTAAGACAGAAACATGAGATTTTCAGCGATGATAGAGCAACATGTGCTCTTTTGTCACACACCAATCTCTTTCTCCGGAAGTGCCGCACGTCCGCGCTTGCTATGGGCCGAAAAAAGTCCTATCGCGAATTTCAAAATTTTTGACACCTTTTCTACGATATCTTTTTACCTGGAAATATTTTGTTAAAACATGTAGAACCAAAAAAGTATAGAATTCCAAGATCTTTCAACTGATACCTCGGAAAAAGGGCTGGCCCCTTAAATCAGGGGCTGAGAGGGGCTGAATGTTTTTTCTTTATATCTCAAAAAGTATTTAGAATTTGTAATATGTCAAAGAAGCAAAGTTGTTCAAAATTTCAAGCTTAATCTATTGAAGTCGTCAAAATACGTCCGTCGACGTCACTTCCGGCCAAACCGGAAGTAGTCGGAAAACGCGTTTTTTGGCTATTCTCGACAAGATTTTGGATTACATTTGTCTCTGGGAGCATAAAAAGTAATTTTTCCGTCCGTCGTCGTCACTTCCGGTCAAACCGGAAGTAGCAAAAAATGGCTTTTTTAAGGTTTTGATGCAAAATTGAAATTATAAAGTCACTGGAGACTACTTAGCTCATTGCTTTCTTTTGTTCCGTCACTTCCGGCACTTCCGGTCAAAACCGGACGGAAGACCTACTCGTTGCTTTGCAACGAGCTTTGCTCTAGTTATTCTTAGGTTTCTTTTCCACTATTTTTATTATTATTGTTTTTTTTTCTTACCGATTTTGTGCACGCAAGTTCTCGGAAACGGCTCGCTCGATTTTCATGAAACTTTCAGGACTGATAGAACATCAAACAAACTTGATATATAATTTTTTATTTTGATGACGTCACTTCCGGTTTTGAAATTTGTGCGATTTAGTGATTTTCAGAGGGTCACTTTGTCCGGCAGTTTTCTCAAAAAGCACTTAACACAGAAGCATGAAATTTTCAGCGATGATAGAGCAACATGTGCTAATGTGACACACACCACTCTTTTTCTCCGGAAGTGCTGCACTTCGGCGCTCGCTATGGCTCGAAAAAAGTCCTATCGGGAATTTAGAAAATTTTCACACATTTTTGGCAATATCTTTTTACACGTTAATATTTTGTAAAGACATATAGAACAAAAGTTGTGAAGAATGTGACGATCTTTCGAAAGATATCAACGATAAGGGGCTGGCCATTATAATGAAGGGCCGAAAGGGGCCGAAAGTTTTTCCTTTATATCTCAAAAAGTATTGAGAATTTGTAATACGTCAAAGAAGCAAAGTTGTTCAAAATATTAAACTGTATCCAATGGCGTCGTCAAATTACGTCCGGTGACGTCACTTCCGGTCAAACCGGAAGTAATCAAAAATTGCATATTTTTGCCGTTCTTGAAAGGTTTTTGGGTAACATATGTCACTGGAAGCTTAAATGTTAATTTTCCGTCCGTCATCGTCACTTCCGGTCATACCGGAAGTAGCCAAAAATGGCTTAATTTTGCAATGATTAACATAGATTTGGAGGATTAAACCATTTTTGGACTTCATTACTCATTTTTTTTAACAATGAAAGTTACTTCCGGTCGAACAGGACGGAAGACCTACTCGTTGCTTTGCAACGAGCTCGGCTCTAGTTAAGGTCTTCCGTCTTCAGCGGAAGACCTTCTTGTTATTCTTAGGTTTCTTTTCCACTATTTTTAAGGTCTTCCGTCTTCAGCGGAAGACCTTCTTGTTATTCTTAGGTTTCTTTTCCACTATTTTTATTATTATTATTATTATTGTTTTTTTTTCTTACCGATTTTGTGCACGCGATTTCTCGAAAACGGCTGGAAAGATTTTCATGAAACTTTCAGGACTGATAGAACATCAAACAAACCTGATATATAATTTTTTGTTTTGATGACGTCACTTCCGGTTTTGAGATTTCCGCGATTTTGTGATTTTCAGGGGGTCTCATTGTCCATCATTTTTCTCGAAAATGCCTTAAGACAGAAACATGAGATTTTCAGCGATGATAGAGCAACGTGTGCTCTTTTGTCACACACCACTCTCTTTCTCCGGAAGTGCCGCACGTCGGCGCTAGCTATGGGCCGAAAAAAGTCCTATCGTGAATTTCAAAATTTTTGACACCTTTTCTACGATATCTTTTTACCTGGAAATATTTTGTTAAAACATGTAGAAGAAAAAAAGTATAGAATTCCAAGATCTTTCAACTGATATCTCGGAAAAAGGGCTGGCCCCTTAAATCAGGGGCTGAGAGGGGCCGAATGTTTTTTCTTTATATCTCAAAAAGCATTTAGAATTTGTAATACGTCAAAGAAGCAAGGTTGTTCAAAATTTCAAGCTTAATCTATTGAAGTCGTCAAAATACGTCCGGCGACGTCACTTCCGGCCAAACCGGAAGTACTCGGAAAACGCGTTTTTTGGCCGTTCTCGACAAGATTTTAGGTTACATTTGTCTCTGGGAGCATAAAAAGTAATTTTTCCGTCCGTCGTCGTCACTTCCGGTCAAACCGGAAGTAGCAAAAAAATGGCTTTTTTTGAAGGCTTTGATGCAAAATTGAAATTATAAAGTCACTGGAGATTACCTAGCTCATTGCTTTCTTTTGTTCCGGCACTTCCGGCACTTCCGGTCAAAACCAGACGGAAGACCTACTCGTTGCTTTGCAACGAGCTTTGCTCTAGTTATTATTATTGTTTTTTTTTTCTTACCGATTTTGTGCACGCGATTTCTCGGAAACGGCTCGATCGATTTTCATGAAACTTTCAGGACTGATAGAACATCAAGCATACCTGATATATAATTTTTTGTTTTGATGACGTCACTTCCGGTTTTGAGATTTTCGCGATTTAGTGATTTTCAGAGGGTCACTTTGTCCGGCAGTTTTCTCAAAAAGCACTTAACACAGAAGCATGAAATTTTCAGCGATGATAGAATAACATGTGCTGATGTGACATACGCCTATCTTTTTCTCCGGAAGTGCAGCACGTCGGCGTTCGCTATGGCTCGAAAAAAGTCCTATCAAGGATTTAGAAAATTTTGACACCTTTTCTACAATATCTTTTTACTATTAACATTTTGTAAAGACATATAGAACAAAAGTTGTAGAGAATGTCACGATCTTTCAAAAGATATCAACGATAAGGGGCTGGCCCCTAAAATAAAGGGCCAAAAGGGGCCGAAAGTTTTTCTTTTATATCTCAAAAAGTATTGAGAATTTGTAATACGTCAAAGAAGCAAAGTTGTTCAAAATGTCAAGCTCTATCTAATGAGGTCGTGAAAATACGTCTGGCGTCGTCACTTCCGGTCAAACCGGAAGTATTCAAAAATTGCATATTTTTGCTGTTCTTGACAGGTTTTTGGATATTATATGTCACTGGAAGCTTAAATCTTAATTTTCCGTCCGTCGTCGTCACTTCCGGTCAAACCGGAAGTTGCCGGAAATGGCTTAATTTTTCAATAATTAACATAGATTTGAAGGATTAAACCAATTTGGGACTTCATCACTTTTTATTTTTTTTAATTGAAAGTTACTTCCGGTCAAACAGGACGGAAGACCTACTCGTTGCTTTGCAACGAGCTCGGCTCTAGTTATTATTAAGGTCTTCCGTCTTCAGCGGAAGACCTTATTGTTATTCTTAGGTTTCTTTTCCACTTTTATTATTCTTTTTTTTCTTACCGATTTTGTGCACGCGATTTCTCAAAAACAGCTCGATGGATTTCCATGAAACTTTCAGGACTTATGTTACATTACTTGAACCTTATGCCTTTTTTTCCGATTTGATAACGTCACTTCCGGTTTGGAGATATTGCCGATTTTATGATTTTTGAAAGGTCAGTTTGTCCGCAGACTTTCTCAATAATGGCTCAAGATAGAAACTTGAAACTTTCAGGTAAGATAGACCAAAGTCTATAGATATGTACAACAAATTTCATTTTTATCGGAAGTGCCGCACGTCGGCGCTCGCTATGGCCCAAAAATAGTCCTATCACATTTTTCAAAATTTTTATCACCTTTTCTACTCTAACTTTTTACCTAGAAATATTTTGTGAAAACACATAGAACAAAAGAAGTGTAGAATTTCAAGATCTTTCAAATGATATCGCGAAAAAAGGGCTGGCCCCTAAAATAAGGGACCTAGAGGGGCCGAACGTTTTTCCTTTATATCTCAAAAAGTATTGAGAACTTGTAATACGTCAAAGAAGCAAAGTTGTTCAAACTGTCAAGCTTAATCTATTGGAGTCGTCAAAATACGTCCGGCGTCGTCACTTCCGGCCAAACAGGAAGTAGTGGAAAATCATGTTTTTTTTGCCGTTCTTAACAAGTTTTTGGGTTATACAGTGCAGGGAAATAATTTTGTTACAGCATCAATGCTGATTTTGGTGCTTCCTATGCTTGCTGATTTTGATGCTTCCTTTGCTTGCTGATTTTGATGCTAGTTATCCTTATCCTGATCCTGGTTTGATCCTTATCCTGATGCTGGTTTGAAACTAGATCAATGCTAGTAATGCTACCGGAAGTAGGATTATCCTGCCGGAAGTGGATAACTCAAAAACAGCATCGCTATTTTAAGCCATTAAAAATAAGTTTTGGGGTAATTTTTATTTGTAATTTGTATTAAATGACTTTCCTTTATCTGTTTTCACTTTGGTCAATGCTAGTTCTATCCTTTGCTTGCTGATGCTGATCCAAGTAATGCTGTTTTTTTAATGCTGATGCTGATGCTAGTTCTATCCTGATCCTACTTATGCTGATCCTGATGCTGGTTTATGTAACAAAATTAGTTCCCTGCACTGTATATGTCTCTGAGACCATGAAAAGTAATTTTTCCGTCCGTCGTCGTATCTTCCGGTCAAACCGGAAGTCGCAAAAAATGGCTCATTTTGAAGTTTTTGATGCAAAATTGAAATTATAAAGTCACTGGAGACTACTTAGCTCAATGCTTTCCTTTGTTCCGTCACTTCCGGCATTTCCGGTAAAAACCGGACGGAAGACCTACTCGTTGCTTTGCAACGAGCTTTGCTCTAGTTATTATTATTTTTTTTTTCTTACCGATTTTTGTGCACGCCAGTTCTCGGAAACGGCTCGGTCGATTTTCACTAAACTTTCAGATCTGATAGATATTGGTCTGAACCTTATTGGAAATTTTTTGTATGTACGTTGTCACTTCCGGTCGTGAGATATGGATGTTTTACTGATTTTTAGAGGGTCAGCTTGTCCGGGCAATCACTAAAAAACAAATGAAGATATTGACTTGAGATTTTCAGTGAAGGTAGAGGAAGGATTGCTAAATTGCTTTTTTGAGTCTATATCTTTCCAGCGCAAAAGGCGTTGAAGCTCATCTGAGCTCGTTATAATTATTATTTTTCTGACCATCAAATTTTGTGCACGTGATTTCTCAAAGACTACTGGATGGATTTTTATGAAATTTGCAGGAACAATGTGTTGCTATCTGCAGTTATTATATCCTGGAGATTTTTTGGAAATTCCTTTCTGGTGCCAAGTTACGGACAATTTTCTGATTTTAAATTGACATTTTGTTCGCGGATAATCTAAAGAACGGTAAAAGATATCACGGTGAAACTTTCAGGGGTTATAGACCGTGATAAGTACTATCCAAGACGCGATCTTTTGTACGTCGTCTCTACTTCCTGTCGTAACGGCATGCAAAGAAAAAAAGTCAAATTTTTGAACTTTTTTGTTTTTCAATATTTTCAAATCATATTTGTATGGTTGATAGATACATTTCTCGTTAGGCTGAATATATAATTTGTTTGTAAATTGATGAATTCGAACTCGAGATATTAACATTCAAAAGTCTGAAGCGTGATCTTAATGGCGGCGGTCTCTGTCAATTCCGACATTTCGCAATAGGGGTTTACAGAGGCAGCCGAGCGTTTGCTTGAACGAAAGTAATGTAAGGAGCAATGAAATGTGTAGGGATACTTGGATTGTCACGTTGTAGGTTCGTTGCAATTCGGTGTCAAACTACATTTATTATCCAAGGTCTACTTACAAGTCTTCTTTAATTGGTTTTGGTTGTTTCTCAAAGTAGAAATAGAAAAGAATTAATGTGCAAATGAAGTACAATATCTATATCTTTTGTTTTGCATCACGGTAACACCTAGCTTAAATCAAAGTTATAATTGATAGTTTCTCAAGAATGTAGTAAGTAAAAAACGTGACCTCTGTTTTCTAATGCACACTTGTGTCATATTAAATCAATAGAAAGGACAACTGTTACAATAAGAACATGTTTTATTTTTAAAGATAATTTTTCAAAGACCGTTTAATTGACCTATATAAACATTTTATTTTCTCAATGCAAGTTATTGAACATAATGGAATCTTATTTCTTGACCCTCGTAGGGCGATCGAGGCATTTTTTTTTCGGTGAAACATACCACCTTTTTCATGAAAGTGTAAGTAATCGGAATAGTCAACTTTCGTGAGTGAAAATTGAAAAATTAACCATTCATAGCTGTTTCACTGCTTTAGTGTTATTTGCCTATATACGATTGATTGATTGATTGTATACTGTTTAACGTCCCTCTTCAGAATATTTCACTGATATGGAGACGGCACCATTGCCGGTGAAGGGCTGCAAATTTGGGCCTATGCTCGGCACTCAGGGCCATTGAGCAGGGAGGGATCTTTATCCTGCCACAGCTGCTGTGACACGGGGCCTCGGTCCATACCGTCTCATCCGAAGGACCATGAACATTCCAAGAGAAATTCGCTAAGATTTACTCGTTGCGTTTGGCGCGAAATTATGAATAGTGACCCTTCTTTCATAATTCCAAGACAGATTAACTTTTGGAGAATTATACGTACATACAAGTGAAGTAAGAGTAGTTGTTCAAATAGCGTAATCGATAAGCGTATTGGATTTTCACGCTCGTGACCCGTTTCAATTACCAGTGTGTCCAAAATATGTTTAATCCATTTTCAGCTCGATTTTATGGGTTATTTTTCGGAATCGGACGGAAGACCTACTCGTTGCTCGCAACGAGATCGTTTCTAATTTTGATTCTAATTGGAGATTTCTATTCATGACGTTGTTATGAATCTAGCGCAGCGTCGGACTGGACTGTGCAGTTTGAGTATAAAAACTGTTTATTTAGATGACGCTCGTAAATTTTGGTGCATTATTTTGAATTTTGAAAAAATAATAAATTATTATCTATACTATAAGATTATTGCTAGCACTTTGAAGTGTGTAGCACCTTAAGAAAGAAATGTAGTGTGTGCCCATAACCTGTGTGAAGTCAAAATCCAAATGTTTGACGTTATAAAGAAATTAGCGTAACGTCAGACTGGTCCGTGCACACAAACTGCGATCTTTAAAGATCCCGATTTTTACAAAAAATTTAAGTTCCATCAATAAAAATTAAATCATTCTGACTTAATTTTCCATGAGAAATATTTTGATATAGAATAGATGGATATAAAACCATTTATTTTAACAAAAACGTCATTGTCCACGAACATTTTGGACAACCCTCGTACCACTACCAAAAAGAGTTCTATAAGAAACATTGTAGGCGAGACTGGTCGACAGGAGATGCTTACTCCACAATTGTACCTGAACCCACCTCTAATATATTCAGAGGTCCAACTTTGTTCTGGTTAAAAATTTCATTAATTCTTTAGTTATTTAAACATGTTAATAGTCTGCAAGTCTTCATTTTCATTGACTTATCAAGTATTATGTAAATAAGTTTTATAACTGTAGGACACCAAAGTGCGATGGTATTCCAAAGGTCGATGGTCACGCCTGAGTCCAATGGTCTGCGCCAAACCCCGATTGTTTGAAACTCTTAAGTCCAATAGAGCGGAAAACAATCATTGACCTTTATGACGTTATATTAATACTGCGCAAAAATGCAATGCCGCGCTATGCCAAAGTCCCATTGTTTTGAATAAATACAAATGGATATTAAGGTGATTCGAACATGACGAAATCAAATCTACCGCGCAACTCGAACTGCTGAAAATAGGCTGATCACTGCTGATGTCGTGATACTCATTATTACGTCTCATTTTGTTATAAAAGTAATTTAATGGACCACAAGCAACGATTTGATAGACAAATAAAGTAATTTTCAATAGAATTCTGATAAAATCATTCAACATTGGCTTTTCAAGTCTTCTTCCGACATTAGGAATTTACGACAATTCCCTGGCCGTTTTCCGCCACCATGCTGACAGAGAGACAGTCTCTTTTATTTTCAAAGAAAAAAACACTTTATTCGATTGTTTTTGTATCCAAGAAGTGTGTCGATCTATGATGTTTCAGGGTTCTCCATGAGCTGTTTTACTGTGTTGCTCCCGACACGGTAAATTTTTCTCCTACACAGTAACGATTCAAATTTTATGCATGCGACACAGTAAAAATTTTGCCGACACAGTAAGATCTGTGATAATTAGAAAATCTATACACACATATTCTCTCTAACTTAAAATTTAATCAAACAATTCTACCGTAAAAGTTAGAGCACTTAATTACTAGGGCTTCACCTTGCATAATCAATTATCTCGTAGACCCTCGCTGGACTTCACGCATGAAGGAACAAAGATAAATAATTTGTTTTCACACTTCCATGTAACGGTTAATTGGTAGTGGCAATAAAATTCATTGTATTTTTTTAAAAATAAACATATAAATGTCTTTTCTAAAGAGCCACGGCCCTAGAATTATGATAGCACAGTAAGCATGGTAAGTCAAACATAACATCGTAACGAAGTCAATTTAATATGTAAATAAATTGCGTACAATTTTTCAACATATTCAAAGAACTCTTAAAAATATTTCACTGTTCTGAGGTTTTATTTTTTGTAATGCGATAACTCGATCAAGAAAACTGATAAATAATCCTGACAAATTTTCTTTCAAAAATGTTAAGTACATGCAGTTCGACTGTTTCGGTCAGAATTTCCTCTGCTTTTCTAAAACGTGGTTTTACTTTTATCAATATGTACGACCATACTATTTGTGTAACGAATTAGCGATTTCTAAATAAATGTGTGCATGTATTCTTTTGTAATTTTAATGAATAATGATTCAGTCGCGAATTTGATCGCGAAAATACCGCGAAATTTTAGTGCTTCGCGTAAACTCTGCAACACAGTAACATTTCAAATGATGGAGAACCCTGCTGTTTGGTACCTTGCAACAACCGTTCAGGCGATTTTATTTCTAGGTACAACCTGCACGACAAGATCAAGATGTACCCCATGATTTTCAGGTAAATACAACAAAACGTTCCTACCAGGTCCAGTACAATCTCTTGATTTAGCTATATAGCTTTAAATAGCTATATAGCTTTATTAAGCAATTCAGTATAGCTTAATTTAGCTATTTTACTACACTTTTTTCTTAAAGGGGTAATTTTCTCAGGATGTACAAAAAAGCGCACCTTGGTGCAGTGATAATATACAACTTTGAACTCTTCTTAAAATAATGCATGTAAAAATCACTCATCAATTTACGTCTCCTTGAGAGACTTTGGACTCAAATTTTAACAAGTTTTGGGGCTATATAAAGCAATTGATACAGTTACTTCTGCAATGATATTATAATGGAGACCAATTATGTTCAACGAGATAATTGAATGGTAACACTTCAGCACAATGAGAAGCAATCAAGCCTCAAGGCAGCCAAGGTAGTGGACAGTTAGTCTAACAAAAGAAATTCTCTTTTTGCTTAAAAGTATCCAAAAGCTGCAAAGTTAGAACTTTCTTTGATTTTGGTTGTTGTTTTGATAGTCCATATTACAAATATGAAGAGTCAAATACATGCGACTTTTTGTTTATTTTCAGCAAAAAACAATTTTGTGAAACACTGTATATAAATAGCTAAATAAAGCTATTTTAAATAGCTTAATAAAGCTATATAGCTATTTAAAGCTATATAGCTAAATCAAAAGATTGTACTGGACCTGCCTACCGAGCTTTCTTGTTCACTATGTTTAGTACGTAATGTCTTCTAAGAAGACACAATTTATTTACATCATGATGAAAGGTTAGCTCATCGAGTAAATGCAGAAGTATAATCTGATCTATGTACGCTTTTGTCTCATCTCGAAAATGAAGGGAAAAAAATTCACATGGCTGCTATGGGCAGTGCATAGAATCTTATTCTCTTGATAAAGATATTTTGTACTTGTCCTTTAAAACAATATTGAATTTATTCACACAAATGCGAAAATAACAAAAAAATCATGCACATTTCATGATTTGTCATTGAGTGACTGAAAAAAATAGCTCCCATGTTTATAATTTTTAAAATATGAGTTGATGTCTTCCCTACAAACTTGATGTAATGACACACAGTGTAAAATAACATGATAAGAAGTCTTTTTGTAAAAAAAAAAAACAAAAAAAAAAAAACAGTTGACCAATTATTATATTATATGTATTCTCATTTTATGAAACATTATTGAGGACACTGAAACCATCTGGCTGGGTATGAAAAAATTATAATTCTAAATTGATAAACTATTCAAATTTTAAAAAGTAAACTTGCTAAAATAATTATAGTACATGTCAGACTGATAAAATGTACATATTACTGTATACCGGGAAATTTCGCCCCCTTTCATTGTTGCCCCTTTCACCCTGACCTCGGTTGGGCGAATTCAAAGAATACAGCATATTTTAACTCCCTGTATCATCTGCAAAATTAATGTAATTCAAAATCCTTTGTATTATCCTTGGGGTAAGTTTAAATTAATGAAAGAACCGTGCCAAATCTAGAAAATGAATGTTAAACTCTTCAATTTGAGAGTGAATTTTGATTTTCCCAATTGATGTTGCTTGGTATTCAAGGTTTGTGACATAAACATAAAATTGAAAAAAAATTAATATTTACCTTTGGAGCTTACTGTCAATGTAATGTTGTATTATATGCCCCAAATTCTATGCATTTCATAGGCTAAATACATGTGGAATGTAAATATTATTTTGTAGGTATCATGCTATTTTTATTTCATTGGAACTATTACTATTAGAATATCAATAATCAGTCAGTAATAGGTAATTTTATAATAGATGTTACATTATTATATGTATATTCTGTGTCCACCTGTCAATAAGGCTGCAACTGAAGTTAAGTTTTTTTTTTCAGGCTAAGAATCACATCTGTGTTGATTTTGGCCACATGTCAACATGACTGAGGTGTTTACACTCAAGCTGCAATGAAAGACCTAATTGTTCATCAGAATTTTACCAATTGAAAGCCACAGAAAGTCAAGATTGCAGTTGGAAAAATAAAGGGAAGAAGCATTTGTGTAAGAACCTCCCATAAGATTTAAAGCACTTCAGTATGAACAGACCTGCTGCATACATGTAAATGATATACCGGTACTTTTTGAGGAACTTTTGTCATACTAAATCCGTCTTTTTTCCATTCAGTGTGCCCATTTATGTTATTCCTAAGTCTAAGCTTGCAAAAGTTAAGCAATGATATATTATACATATATTACATGGCTTCAAGGGCAGCATACCAGAATATTTGCCCCTCGGTGACAGGAAAGCCCTGGAGTGTTATGTTGCCCGATGCCGAAGGCAGAGGGTGACATAACACTCCAGGGCTTTCCTGTCACCGAGGGGCAAATATTCTGGTATAAAGCCCGAGAATTAAGCCATGTAATATATGGTATATAACATTTTTAATCATTGAACCCTAATCGATCATCGAACATATTTATTGAACACTAGGCCTATGTAAACATGTACGTTGAGTATAATTCAGAAATATCCCGTCCTGTTTCAATGGCAGAGAGTTTTCAGTTTACTGACAAGTTGATAACCTTTGTTGTATTTAAGGATTTTTTCTCCTAAATTAAATTATTTAATTCATCTAAATTAAATAAACAAATCACAGATGTTGTCCCGACTTTTTAATTTTAATTTTAATTTTAATTTTAGCAGAAATTTCTACGTTTGCTTAGCAACTACCTCTGTAAATTTCGAACCCAACATATTTAATACGCAGAATGATTGCACGCAAGGGAACATAAATGTGTTCGGGAGGGCAATTTAACTGTTTCTGGGGGAATATAACTATATATATCCGGCATGATTAAGCAGTTATTCAGGGCATTTTGATAAAAATAATATATTTGTGAATTGTGATATAATGGGAAAACTTCTTCAAAAATGTTATATAAGTGTTTTGTCATTTGTGTCATTCGTTTTTCTAGATTTTTAAAAAAATCTTTAAAAATTCCTTCTGTGTGTGTGTGTGTTCAGAAAGAGGAAATTTAGATTGTAAACCGTTGATTTTATTCTTAATTTGCTGAAATTGGGTCATATGTATATCACTATGTTCCATATTCCAATATGATATATAATATTTTAAATGGCAGGGAAAGGTCAGTCCATGGATATATATTTTTTTATACCCCCGCTCCGAAGGAGAGATGGGTATACTGTTTTACCCTTGTGTGTCTATCTGTCTGTCTGTGTGTCCGTCCGAAACAAATTTTCGTCGCAGTTTTCTCAGCAATTACTCATCGTAGATGCTTGAAATTTTAAAACAATCTTCTCTGAGGCATGCCATATGATGGGATACATTTTGGCTCAAATCCTATGTTAACTTCCTGTTTGTCTGTGCATTTGACCGTTTCATACATAACAAATTTTCGTCGCAGTTTTCTCTGCAACTACTCTTTGTAGATGCTTGAAATTTTAACACAATCTTCTCTAAGGTATGCCATATGTTTAGCTACATTTTTTTTCAAATCAGATATCAACTTCCTGTTTGTCTGTGCGTCTGTCTGTTTCACACATAACAAATTTTCGTCGCAGTTTTCTCATTAGCTATTCATAGCGGATGCTTGAAATTTTATAACACTCTTTGTTGAGGCATGCCATATGGTGGGATAAATTTTGATATGAATCTGATGTCAACTTCATATTTTTCTGTGCATCTGCCTGTAATTGAACCTGATGTCAACTTCATATTTTTCTGTGCATCTGCCTGTAATTGAACTTGTGTATATTAACATGATAGTGCTTATTTACATCAGAGCGGGGGTATTACTAGTGAGCATTGGCTCACAGATTTCTTGTTTTTATTAAGGCAAACATTTTACATTATTGATTTGTTATAAAAATTCAGAGGAAATTCGGATTTGTAATGTGCACTTTTTTCACCTGAACTGTGCAAATATGTCAGTGTTATTTTCTAAATTAGGTATACATATAAAATCTTTAAAAAATTATGAAAAATGTTGTATCATGATATTGTGTTCTATGTTTAATTTGTCAAGAATCAATTCAAAAGTTTAAGGTTAAAGAAAAGCATAGGAAATTCGGAAATTGAATGTAAATTTTAAAATTCTTTAAATTTTACTTTATTTTTTCTTCAAAAATATTTCTTAAAGTTTGTTTTTAACATATTTTATTAGATAAATTGACATCGATTAATTTTGATTAAGTTGTATAGCCTCAATTGTCAATATATGTATTTGGAGGTAATTTTTAAAAATAGACCAGAGGAAATTCGGATTAGAATATCTTTTTATTTGACTCATGACCGTACAAATTTCTTCCCTCTGTTACTTAGCTATATATCTCTTATTTAAAATAAAGTTTAGAAAATAAATATCCAATTACTTTTAGTGTGTTTTTATAACCATTTTTGTTGTCAAGGTTAAGAAAAAATGGACAATTTTTAAGAAGACAGAGGAAATTCAGGCTGTCGTAGAATGTTGTTGGAATGTACTATCTATGTGTAAAAAGGTCAAGATGATGATGATATGTTACCCTTTTTTATACATGAAAATAGATAAATTCTGATCATAATTTGTAATTTTTTTAATACTTTTTTTTACTGGCAGTGGGATTTTTTTCACAGATTTTACATTTTCAAACAAGGGCATATTCAGAGGTTGTTGCCATGGAAACGGGCGCATTAACATATATATTTTTTTATGATTCTTAAACCACAAACTTGTCCTTTATCCGAAGGTAACCATCTTTTAAAATTCCAATTACTTTCACGACAGGTTCGAATCACCTTAATTGCAAAAACTAATCGTCAATATTTTGTTAGGTGCGAGACCTACTCTAATTATTAGTCAAAATATCTGTAACAACTTTAATCCAGATATAAATCTTAGGTCGGTGCTGGAATTACCCAAATCAGTCGAATGACGTGCGGAGACTTACTCTAAATATTTGAGATCGATTTAATGTTACAAAGTATCAGTCTGATAATGTTAAAGTCTACCCATTTCCAGTCGATGACTACTCTTAATACCTCTGGTGTATACCAGCAATTAGCAGCATCAGTAAAATTGAACAAGAGGATGAAGTCAAAATGAGGGCTTTTTAGTGCCGAACAATAGCGTCAAGGAATAACATCGGATTATTGTGACGTCATCAACGTTGGTTGCTCTATCTGGACATTAGTATGTTAGACCATTGCATTTTAGTGCATCGCATTTCAAACAAGCCATCAGACTTTGGCCTGATCATTGGGTATTAGCGTCCCTGAAGAGCAATAGGAGTTTGACGCACTTCATTGGCCTTTGGCAAGACCATCGCACTTTGACGTTCACGACCATCACAGCTTGGAGTTTAAATATATAAAGCCAATCAATATATACATAAAGTTACTTTTATTACTGTGACACGAACATTTGCACAAACTGATATTTTTCAAACGTTTTCCTCCTCCTATTAAAAAAGTCACTAAACACTTTCATTCAAAGTTCAGTTCAGTTCTTTGTTTATGTGCAGTGGTTAGAGCGTCTGCTCTACAGTTGCGAAGTAAAGAGTCAATCCTTACGTCGCGAGTTCGAATCCCACTGCGGGACGTGGAGACCGGTCCTTCGGATGAGACCGTATAAACCGAGGCCCCGTGTCGCAGTAGGTGCTGGCACGAAAAAGATCCCTCACTGCTCAAAGACCCTGAGTGCCGAGCACAGGACAAAATTTGTAGCCCTCCACCGGCAAGTAGTGGCGTCTCCATCTGAGTGAAAAATTCTCGAGAGGAACGTTAAACAACACACAATCAATCAATCAATCTTTGTTTATGTCCTTTATACCTGTATTATATGTTTTTGGCTAACAATACTAACATATTCCTGTGAAATAAATATGGAGATTATGAACAGTATTCAAGCTCAAAGTTTATTAATTTTAAACATGTCAAATCGCGTACAGGGTAACCAAGGACCTTCAATAAAGACTAGAGGCAAAATCAGGTGCCTTGGAGGAGTATGTATCCTTTCATATTAAACTACCTGAAATTTCACACCTATGTGTACCAAAAGGACCAGGTACACACTTCATATTGATTGCACATTGGTGATTTCTGCAACCTCCAACGAAGTGCTACAAAAGTATGGAAAAATCTTTAAATAAAAAAAAATGAACATACATATCAATTTTGCATAATTTTAATACAGCTCTAAAAATCAATTTAACAAATGGTTTCGGATGATCATTTACTTAATTTCATTTTAATATTTTATATTTCAGTAATTTAGGAAAGAAAAGTCGTGAGATATGAATTATTAATATATGTTTATACTGCTCAAGGGTTTTTTTTCCAGGATCAGCGGACTTGTTTCAGTAATTCATATATTAATATCGATTATCTCATATCATGACTTGTTTATTTAGTATAAAAATAATTTTTTAAAACACTCATTCAATTTATACAGTTTTGACATTTCGAACCATTGCCACATATGCTCAGGATTGCCTAATAAATAACCTTTTTGGTACTTAAAATCAAGATATGAATATTTCAAGAACACAACATTGAAAATTTAAACTGAAATTAAAGAATCCTAACCCTTGTTTTCAAAAGGTTTACATCATTAAATGTCAAAGTTTTAGGAATTACATTATACACATAAATTGTGACAAGAAATCAACAATAATGGGTATAAAAAGAGATACGTTTTAACAATAATAAATCATGAATAAATACATTCAAATTTGTGAAAACAAAAATAGTTTCACATTACTTCAGTCATTTTATTTGACCTCTCTGAATGTTAAAGTTTAAAGAGCAAACAAATCAATTGAAAGTTGCTACATTTTCCTGAATATAAGCAGAATGGTTAACATTATCTTAAATATTCAGAAAATGAAATATTATGGTTAATGATTATGATGTTTAGATATTACTAAATTAGTATTAATATCACGATAAAATAAGGCTATTTTTTTCATACACCGTTACGATGCATCTATTCCAAAGTGATTGAAAAGATACCAAGGATGAAGATAAATTCATGACAATTGATTTAAAAACTCTTTGGGAAAAAGGGTCTCAATGAAAAAAAAATCGGAATAGACTTTTTCAAATACGTCAAATCTACATCAATTTCAAGACAAACAGTCAACATTTGAGTATTTAATTTGCCATAGTATTTAAGTTATAGGTGTATGAACACAACATGTTGCAAAGAAACAATAAAGTCAAAGGCATTATTCAAAGACGTCTTATCAACAAAGACTTTCAATAACGTTATCTATGTAAAAAAATAAAACATTTGAAAACAAAACTAAATAAAATATACGGGGGCCATTCAAAAATCACGCGGACTTGTTGCACAGAAAAAATATTTGGGCAAATAATCGGGCAAAATGTCACACATAATATAAAAGAAACTTTACTTATATGGTCTTCAAAATTTCATATCAAATGTTGCAAATTGGTATCAACATTGAGTGATTTTTCAAGACATAAATAATTCAAGGAGCAGCAAGATCTTGGACGTCACAGGCATTATAAAAAAATATGTGATTGTCAGGGCTTTCATTTTCTCAACATTTTCCCATGAGTACCTGACGAGTGTACAGTTTGAGTTACCTTGTCTACTCAACATCCAAACACCATTTCTTGTCAAGCTTAAAATCTATTAAACACGTAAAAAATATATGTTCTTTCTTTTTTGTTTTAATACCAAAAACCGCAGATATTTTTTGAGATATAGTGTGATATTGGTGACTCTCAATCACGTTCTTTAGAGTCCGAATAAAGTTTTCGTCGACAATCTTCTTCCCGTCCTCCAGTATAGTCTTTTTACAGATATCTAACGGTCTTAAATTTCAATTTGCTATTTGTGGACAGATGTCACGAATAACTTAGTTTACTGCATGTTTTATTATGCATATTTTGGATCTATGCTTGCGATATCTCGAGCATTACACATAATTTAACTAAAGTGTGGTGCGCCGTCAAATCACGAGACGTCATTTTCACAGTCGTTTTCACGGATATCGCATCAGAATCTGTTAGTACTTCAGATATGACGTCGGAAATATAAATAGATAATAACAAAACAATTTAAAGATACATTTGAGAGAATTGTCAAAAATTACGCGAACTATAGAAAATTAATGAGTTAAATTTTAGATTCTGCATGCTTTTGCTTCAGATTTTTTGTCGTGCTCCGTACCTCTCTATCAGCGATATCAACATGCCGATAGTTTTAGTAGAATTTTTTTTTTAAAATACAGACATTTTGCCCAAAATTTATTGGAACCTTTAAGATACATTATTTCTGTGAAATTTCAAAACTATATGACCTCTGTAAAAGTAAATAATAGCACAGTCCGCGTGATTTTTGAACGGCCCGAGTACTAACCTACATGTAATTTCAATTCGATTATGAATTATTTTTTCAAACATATATTTGTTTGGAAATATCACTTAGCATTTATTAAATCATAAAGTGTGTGTATGTGTACATGTACACAGCGAATGATATACTGTTCATGTACATGTATATCCAATTAATTCTATAAAACTTAAGGCGGACTACAAATGTTTCTTAAGAATAAATATTTTAAAAATGACTTAATAGGATAATGTTTGCGAGCGTCAGTACAATAATTGGTCAGAACACTAACTTGTCAATTAATCCTAGGTAAGATTTCTCATCTTTAAATATCATAATTAATTATCTTTACTAGTGCTTATGAACCTAATTCTTCTACGGACAAAATACTTGGCTTTGTAGTTTGAAATGATATTTGTACATTTGTATTCCTGTTAGATATTTGGGAAAGTCTTCCATTCCAGCCACTGTCACTCTGGGTACCGGTCTTGTAGAGTAGGCTTTCCCCCTAAAATCTTTCCCCCCGGAAATTCTGGCTCTAGAGTAGACTCTCACCCCCCCCCCGGTAAACTGGCTCTAGGGTAAGATTTTCCCTGCGGAAATCCCACACCAGAGTCAATTTTCCGGGGGGAGATCCTACTCTATATAGTAGTTATAGAGTGCAATTTCCCTTAGAGTAAATTCTCCCCCCCCCCCAATGAAATATAATTTTAAGGACAGATGATTCAAACAAACCTTTTACATACAAACAAAAATAAATAAAATGAAAGTTAATTTTTTCATTAAAAGTTGCACAAAAATGAGATTTAAAGAGATTTAATATGACAAAAAAATATATACTATTAGATTAATAAGTATGGTTACGGAAAGTTGAAAATTTGAACATCATAGTAAGTAATATACAGTTTTATTAATACTTTAAAAAGTTTATTATTGTAATCATTTACAACCAAAATAGGTCCAAAAATATATACCAATCTAGGCATCCATTTCTGTTTGTTTCATTATATTTTGATAAAATTTGAATTTTATTCGAAAGCTAAATATTTTGGCTGAGAGTATATCATTATGATTCCTTAAAACATATGTAAAAAAAAACCACTCATTTATCTTTTAAAATCAGTTTGTCGTTGATCTTTTTTTTCCAAAAAATATTGCGACTGTAGTTTGTATTGACTCTATAACGATGGGGGAAATCCTACTCTGAGAAAGAAAGAAGGGGACATTTGGCTCTGGTGTGATATTTCCCCTTAGGGGAAAATCCTACTCTAGAGTACGATTTCAGGGAGAAAAGCTGGCTATGGGGGAAATCCTACTCTACAACACCGGTACTCGAGAGCCGAGAAAGCAACCAAAAACTTTTACACGATTGTTTCGGGTTGATAAATGAATTGTTCTCTAAGTTTGTAATCAATGCTGCAAAGTCTTTGACCTTTAATTTGTGTCATATACCGGTTTGTCCTGATGTTCCGTGTAAGTTGCCACATAAAACATAATATGCATTATACATGTATTCCATTAATAAACAATTTGAACCTGTTTTTGGTCGTTGCAGTTATCGGTACGAAGTGTACATATATGTATTTAAAAGAAAAAAAAATTAATAACTGATTCTGGCCCAGGTGTATTTGTATTTACACACTACAGTTTCATGTTGAGAAATTAAAAAAAGGGATATCTTCTCGGAAACCAAAATTCTGGATTTTATAAAGAGTCAAGAAGTAGAAAGTTGGAGAGCATTACAAGGTACAACTCATTGGTATCGGAGATGTCACTTAAGGACATACGCAACGTACCTTACCTACTGATAATTTTTATGCGGCCGGATCGATAGATCCCGGGCGTATATTGTTTTTTACCTGTCTGTTTGTCTGTATGTCTGTTGGTCTGTTTATCTGTTTGTCTGTTTGTCTGTTGTCAACTTTAAATTTCGCCATAACTTTTGAACAATAAGAGATGGGGACTTCATATTTGGTATGCATACTCCACTAATAAAGTCCTTTCAAACGACGACAGGGTCAATGATCTTGTGACCTTGACTGTGACCTATATGCTAAAAATAACTTTTTACACTTTTTGTCATAACTTTTGAACCATATGAGACAGGGACTTCATATTTGGGATGCATACTCCACCGACTAAGTTCTTTCAAATGACACCATGGTCAATGACCTTGTGACGTTGACTGTAACCAATATGCTAAAAATAGATTTTTTGAACTTTGTTGCCGCCGGGCACATAGTGTTTCACAAACACAATCTTGTTCAAGTTATTCTTAATTTAAGATTAAAATGTCATTTGCTGATCATAAAAACAGTCAATATGGGTTTTGGAGGAATTTTTTTTAATTTAAAGAAAAATATGCAAAAATTACTGATAATATATTTTTTCCATATTTTGTTTTTCAAAACTTGTTCTAGAAGAAATGTACATGAAGTATACAACAGCATAGATATAGACATTAAAAAGTAGAATACAATTCCTTTAAGTATTGGAACTCTTCAACTCTAGGGAAAACGACAATAAAGTTCAAGCTACATTGCGTATGTCCTTAAACATTACATGACGTTTGGGAGAAGTATAAAGCGTTTATCCTGCCAAGCCCCTGAAAAGAAACCAGAACTCTAGAACAAGATTAGTTGTTACAAAGCATTAAATTGGCTACAAACACCTATAAATGAAGTATTTTATGGAATATTTCCTAAAATAAATACCAAAGCCCAAAAATCAAATTAACACAAAAATTACAACACCTACCATGGTACATTTCATTTCAAGGCTATTCCATTTTTAATACTTTTATTCCCAATGCGAAAAAAAAACCCACAGAATTTATAAACGCGCTGATAGTGTCATTTGCAACTGTAATTATAAATGTATTCGATGCAAAATTAACTTCCTCTTAAAAACTTTTAGGAAATGAATTTTGTATCCGGAAACTCAATATTTTTTTGCTTCTGTAGCTAATGCTTGGGGAGCAGTTCACACAACAACTTTTTATAGAATTATAATAAATTAATGAATATCTGGTGAAAATGAAAAAAAAATAAAACTCATTACAAATATTAAGAGAATTTTTAAAATGTTGCACTTGTGCCTTTTATGTTATTATCAATAAAGAAATATTTCATCGAAGCAATGAAAAAATAATGCCTCAATTTCCCGTGTGCATATTCTAACACAACCGCTCCTGTGGCCTATAATTATGTGGGTTGAGTTATATTACTAAATGACTACATGTAAATAAGGTCATCTTTAAAAAAAAATTGTTGTCCTCTTCTGACCTCTTTTGACGCTTGTGTCAAAAATGGCCCGTCTTAAAACTTTTTTTTCTTTTTTTCACTCCAGGACACGATATTTTTTTTTTTATTTCTTCCACTTATTTCGTCAACAAATATGTTCAAATTTTCAGGAATTATTTTTCACCTACCGAATGGTCAAATAATTTTACCGTGTATTTTCTATCCCACTTTGTCCCTGTTTAATTATTGGTGATTTTAAGTCTGTTATATAACATAAATATTTGCATAATTCTGTTCTTTGGTAGCATTTCTAATTATAGAATTTTTGGTCAGATAGGGGAGATGATATTGACCAATGAGAATAGAGTCACCGGGGGCATTGATGCCTAGAGGGGAAGTCTGTTATTGTTTCATTTGGATCTAGACGCTTGTGTTTGCAGCTACCCACCCTCCATCCCCCTCAACGTCCCTGGTTCTCTATGGGGCTACTCGTCTATTCCTGGGGAATTCTACCCCAAGTCTATGTTTGTTTTTTGTTCGATAGTATTATATATATAACAGTCACCTTTATCATGCATTTTTAATTCATATACATATTAGGTAGTTGTTGAATTTTTTTTTAAAGATTAAGACTATAATAGTTTCCAAACCCTGTGTCGGGAGAGGGAAAACAGACGTTATTTTGAAAGATGGCCTAACACGCAAGAATTAAACTTGCTATATATAATGTAAGATTTTTCCACCCTCACAATTTTAATTTTTCTCAGTACAAAAACTACATTTATTTTCAGTTATCATAGTTAAATTTTACTAATCATTGCAAAAAATGATGTTGTCATATTATTTAGATTATTTCAAAAATAAAACATTTCTTTGTAAACATTATGATAAAATTGATAAAAATCATGTAAAAACTGGTTCAAATGCATAATTCTGATGCTGATGTTCTAAAATACTTGCTACTTCTAAGATACTTTTGAATTGTGAATACCAGGTAAACCTTTTCACATTAAAAGTACAATAAAGAAAGTGCCTCAATGAAAATACTTTAGAGGGATTTGTCAGCATTTTTAAAAGATGAAATAATTGATTTAAAAAAAAGGAAAAGATGCATTTTTTAAATTCTTTCTCTTAACAATGTTTATCGTTACAGCTATTTAAAAGCATTCTTATAAAGATCATTGTTCTACTTGGTATGAATTTAAATTAATGAAATTTTTGCAAAACTAACTACATCATTATTACAGGCGGATTGAAATACCTTAGTATGATATGAACAGGCTGTAGGATTTTCGTTGAGAGGGGGGTCAGCCTAACAGAAAAACTCAACAAAACTAAAACAAAAAAGTCATATTGCTTTGGATATGCTGTGCACAACCGAAACTTATCTTAATATTCTTTTGCAAAGTATTAATTTAATATTTTCAGGTAGAGCTTTTAAGGGTAAAACTTGTAATAAGCTCTGTTTTCTATGAAGCGTATACTAGCAAATTATTGCTTTAAAGTATGCATAAACATGGTTAAATAAAACATGTGTATAAACTGCAACCAATACAATGGAAAAGTCTTTAGTCACACGCACTGCATTTGTATACATTAAAAAAGATATGTTTGTGAAACACTGATGCCCCGTACGGCAACATAGCGAAGATAAAAATTTTCCTGTATGCAAATTTAATATATTGGTATCTAAAATAGGGTATTCTCACTGGAAATTCATTTTTGAAATTTGAAAGAAGGCCAAGGTTAATTTTTTTCATAAGTACGAAAAACTTCGACTTCAAGGTACTTGGTATCCAATGAAAGGTCTTGCCACAACGTTTACATACGTGAAGTATGAAAACCTTAGCCCATACCTTTCAAAAGTTATCGCCAAGTAACCGTTTCTTAAACGTAGGTCTAACTCTAAGGTCAAAGGGTCATAACTCTTGATATCAAATGAAAGTTTTTGTCGCAAGGATTAATAAATATGAAAAGAGTAAAAGCACTAGCCCTTACCCTTCAAAAGTTATGATCAAAGTTTGCTTTTTTAAATTATGTCACACTCTAAGGTCAAGTTCAAAGGTTCAAAGTTCTTGGTATCTAAAGAAGGGTCTTCTCACAAGATCGACATATTTGAAGTAGCTCATA
This sequence comes from Saccostrea cuccullata, assembly GCF_032062105.1. NCBI lineage: Eukaryota > Metazoa > Mollusca > Bivalvia > Ostreida > Ostreidae > Saccostrea > Saccostrea cuccullata. The sequence goes on along the minus strand of NW_026928723.1, from coordinate 10,837 downwards.
GCGTTCAAAAGTTATAGCCAAGGTTTAAGTTTTTTTTCATAAGTACAGGAATCTCCAAGGACAAGGTCAAAAGGTCAAGATTATTGGTATCTAATGAAAGGTCTTGCCAAAAATATACATATTTGAAGTATGGAGCCCCTAGCCTGTACCCTTCAAAAGTTATAGCAAAGGTTACTTATTTTGAAAAGTGGGTCAAACTCCAAGCTCAAGGTCAAAGGATCAAATTGGGTAGTACCCAAAGAAAGGCCTTTTCACAAGAAATACACATTTGAAATATGAAAGTCATAGCTCTATAAAATCAAAAGTTGTGATCAAGAATAAAGTTTTTGCGGACAAACAGAAAACAGAGAGAAAGAGACATCTAGACAGACAGACAGGCAGACAGATAGATAGACGGACGTACACGACAAAAATTATATATCCCCGAAACGTCGTTTACGGGGGCAAAGAAATATCCAAAATAAATGTATTTCAATCCATCATTCAAAAAATGCTGTAAAATAGGTTGGTATATGTTGCTTGAACGCACAAATATTATAAAATATTCGAACTAATTTAAAATGGTCAATTTTCATGTATGCAAACTTTCAAAGTAGTATAACCATTGTAACTACTGATAAACTATCGTCTATTTTTCATTATGTGCTTATTCTTTTAATTGCTATGCTTTGAGGTCAGGGTAAAGTAAGGTTATGTAAATAAAGATTGTTTTTGTTATGTGTGGTGGATAAAAATACTTTACATTCAGAGACGGGTTTATGTATGAATCGAATGTTTGACACATAAATTGTTTCAGTGTTAGGTTCATTATTTTTTTCATTAGGATGTAAATTTTAGCAAAATCAGTCAACAAAATTTTAATAAATTATTTGTATATCGTGTACATTCATCTTCAAATTGTCCGCGAATTCAGTTGTAAAATTCAAACAGTAAACAGTAAATTAATACAATGTAGTTATATAAGGAAATCCATTAGGGGTATCTTGAGAATTTATTTTAGGATGTCAAAAAAAATTCACATTTCAAACACGACGATCATGACACCTATTCATAATACTTTAACTCTGAAAATGAAAATGAATAACGGAGACTTGCAAAGGAGAAAAAAGAAACATTGGCTTTTAAACGCAAAACTTTAACAACACAATAAACCCGTTTTTTAACGTCAACGATTACATCAGTAAGGCTTGTTTTTGTCAGAGGGCGGTCCAAATATAATTTAGGACCTCATAGAACATTATTTCACTACATAAAATCAATCCGTATACAGGTTACATGTAAAATGGAATTCAAAATCAACGATAGGGAATACTTCAGAAAGAAAAAAGTCTTTTCCTTAAGAAAAAACCTTCCGCCAAAAGAATATACTTCATCACTATAGATCAATATATGTAAGTTGATATGCAAGTTATTATATTGCATGTTGACAAAAATTAGCTGCATGTAAACATGAATATCCTGCATGTCTACATAATATCTTGCGTGTTAACATAAGTATCTCCCATGTTAACATATGTATCTTGCATGTTGACATAATAAATTGCATGTGTACATAATTAACTCGCATGTTGACATAAATATCTTGGATGTGTACATAATTAACTCGCATGTTGACATAAATATCTTGCATGTCAACATAATTTTCTCGCATGTTAAATAAATAAATCGCATTTTCTCATTTTCATGTTGCATCTTGCATCTACGATGTCATATATAGGCGTCAGCACGGGATTTTACCAATCTTTAAATCAGATTCCATAAAAAGCAATGTAACTTGCATGTCAACATAATTATCTTGCATGTATACATAATGTTCCTGCATGTTAACATAATTTATCTTGCATGTAGGGGGCAGAAATATGCCTCAATAGAATAAAGTTGAATTAGCATTATAGAATCTAAATTCATTGAAAGAACTTTAACATTATTAAGATTTTTTTAATAAGGTTAAGACAAAAATCTTTTTAAAAGCTGAGAAACGATCCTCAAAAAAAGGAATTTTTGTAAAATGTTAAATACCATTCTCTAGATCACCCTATATTCTCCACAGCTTATTTTCGCGACATAGTCATTGGATCTTTTTAACGAGACATAATTTTCACGCTGTTATTCCTCTACGCAATCGTAAGGAATATATTTATATTCCCGAGAATGAAATTTTCCTGAACTAATTGTCTCGCGTAATTACGCAAAAATACAGTTCTTAAAAAAGGGATATACAGTACACATTCGTGTACATGTACTGAGGAAAAATGAAATCCACTGAGAACGACAGTTATTTACATTAAGAACAGTACATATTCTTTAACATGTTCTGAGGAAAAATAATACCAAATGACAACAACCGTTATTTACATTAAGGAATGCTAGAGATTCCACAGCTGTAATATCAGTTCAATCATGACAGTTGTAAAGTGAAATTACGTTACTTTACCTGTTTCCATATTGCAATTTCAGCAAACTCTGTCCTTGGTTCATCTGAGAGTAACTGTGACGATGTGTCCACACTGTTCATCTCACATAACAGTATACTTCTCCAGTAATTCACTGACAAACATCTTCTTCTACTGAAACATTCTTCTGTACACTCTATGAAACTGACTCCCTGAACGATGTCAATTAAGGCATCTAGTATTCTCTTACCATAGTGGATGTTCTTATTTATATCGTGTCCAGAAAGACTGCAGATAAAAGCCATACTTATTAAGATCACAACATATGGGACATATTTTCTCATTATAAATAATAAAGTGCCTATTCTTGAAATATGAAAATATTATGCCAGATGATACTCCAAGAAAAGTCAATGTGTGCAATATGAAATTCTGTTTAACAGGATCTATTTTTATTTATCGGGTTCAATAGCAATGGACCCTGAAAATTGATTTTAGCGAACGATTATTGGGACTAAAACAAATGAATGCAGTCTCACATAGTTCTAAAATGCGACCGATAAATTTAATGGTTTTGTATAGTACATGATTATAGATCTGGAAAGATGAAATCTTTAATCTCAGTCTTTATAGTTCATCTTATATCTTATAACAAATATTGATTCATAAGATAACAGTCAGAATATAATCTTTAATTTTTGTTCATTTCGTAATTTAAAAAAATCTCCCCCCCAAAAAATGTTCTTTAACCTTGTATTTGAGAAAGACAGAATCCAATATACAAAGAATTTCAATTAATTAAGAAATTAATAGTATGATCACCAATTTTTAGCTACACATAAGATAGGCACATGTATATGTAGAATGCTGACCATTGGTGTCTCACCATAGAGGGTTCGACAATAAAACGTTTCAGAAAGAAATAAGGATGCCGAAAACTATATTGTAATCCATAGGATATCAATTTTCTAATACGGTTTGAAAGAATGTTTGATTTAATGCATGTTGTGTTTTCGCCCATATTGTAATGTCAACATCTACCAATGACGAGTTTCAAATTTGGACTTTTACTCAACACTCAGTACCATTGAGCAAGGGGGGTCTTTATCGTGCCATTGTCTATTGTGACACGGCCGGGATTTTCATTTTGAAAGTCTCATAAAAATACCTGCGGCATTCTCTTCAAATTGCTGGTGAACGCTTGTCAATGCAGCAGTTGTTACATTCTTTATCGACTTCAGTCAGTGGCGGCCATGATTCCGATTACAGAACAAGCACTTTACCGACGGAGCTACCGTGACGATCGAAGCATTATGAAGGAATATCATAATGTACATATATTTTATAATCTTTTTGTTTTCAACATCCTATATAACATTATTCATCAGTAAATACTAAACGTTTGTTATGCTATTTGTAAAGACAACCGTTTTGGTTAAATACGCTACTATTATATCATCTCATGTGACAAAAAAAAAAATTTTATTTTTTCAAAACAAATAATCAGAAAATACACAGAATACATGTTCTAATTGTACTCAGATTTAGATTTGTCAAATATTGAGCAATATTGAGGCAAGAGTTGTTAACACATTACTTATTTCAAATAGAAAAAATAAGATTTCAAAGAATTAATTGATGATGTCACTACATTTGACCTCTTAATATGACATTAACCTTAATTCTTAATAAAGAATGGAGACTCCTTTCAAATGAACCTAAATATCAGTTTTCTACTAGAAATGGATCACAAGCTACACTATTTTATAATAACAGATGGTCATATGAAATGTAGACATGTATACATAAACAATGTCCAACATAAAGGCTTCCGAATGACCAATATATAGAATTCTGCTTTGTCTTAAACAGAACTGGTGTTCTTTATGAGAAATGATTTTAAAATCAAATATAGGTGTGTTATACTCTGTACTTTAAACCTCAATATTCATGAGAATTTCGTAAGAAATATATTAACTAATTACAGAAAATTTATAAACTGTTGTTAATTAATGGATTTGATATATGAAATAAAATGAACATTGACACTTTATCAGAATAGATTAAAAGAAGCATATGGATGATTACAACTCGCATTAAACGGCTGAGAAGCAAATCAAGAAGTCTCTCTTTATAGTTCATCTTATATCTTATAACAAATATTGATTCATAAGATAACAGTCAGAATATAACCTTTAATTTTTGTTCATTTCGTAATTTAAAAAAATCCAAAAAACTTGAAATTTTATTAACCTTGGCATATTTGAGAATTTCAGAATCTCTAATATAAAGAATTTCAATTAAATTAAGAAATTAATAGTATGATCACCAATTTTTAGCTACACATAAGATAGGCACATGTATATGGCATTTTTTAACATGTTTAGAGCCCCATAGTTAACATTTGCGGCAAAGCAAACAATGGCACTGTTTCAAAAGTTGAAGGTCAGATGTCTCAAATGCATGATAAACATGTTTGATATATCAACTATTACATACGTCACTATGGTAACAAAGTATTCAAAAGTAAAAAAAATATTCATTGAATCTTATAAAGTCATACATGTAAAAATAAAAAGCAATTATAGGATGAAATATGACCAAATAATAGAAAAAAGAGCCTATATATGATATTTCATTTTGGTTGGCAATGGTTGCCAAGGTTTTTATATCAAAAAACACTCTGTTGTTTAAATTGCCTTTCTAAAAGCACATTTCCTCATACAATTTTTAAAGATGTTGGTGTGCTCCTGTTTGATTTGAAAAAATTCAGATTAGATTCTTAAAATATGTTGTATGGAAATAAGAAGAAAATATATGTCAACATAACCAATGTAGATTTCAAAACTTTGGATTGATATTTATTAACAGCTAACCTGACTTATAATTTTGGCTATCATCATTATGCAAGGGGACACACAGGGTTTAATATTGATATAAAGTTTAAAAAATCAACATTTTCCCTTCTTGGTAACCATAGCAACAGTGTTGTTTTCTTCATCAAATTTTATCAATATATGATATTCAACATCAGTTCTAACAGATAAGTTATTCAAGTCTCAGTCCTTTAAAATTGACAATTTAATTCTAATGCAGCAAAAAGAATTCTCTTTTAAATTGCTGGCACTTTGAACTGCTTGGAAGCAATTATACCCAATTTTTCTTATGGTTTTGGTGTTGCAAGGTCTTTAAGGATGATATTTCAGTCCAGTTTTTCATGTTTTTCCTCAAGACATGATTCATTAAGAACAAGCTTAGTTTTACCGACGGCATGGTTACACTGTGTTACCATGGCAACCATAAAAGTTATTTATAGAATAATATTGTTTATACTTATGTAGTTAAGGTCCAACATTTTCATTGTTTTTCTTAAGTTGTTGATTGAGTTTGAGCATGCAACATCTATCAATAGTGAATACGGAGTGTTTTTCAGCATATTTTAGCATTTTAAATGTATAAATGTATTATTACCACTTACAGAGATATATTCTAAACAGTTTCTTTACAGTATAAGTGACATGGTGTCATGTTTTTGTGAGAATAAAGACAACCGTTTATTGCCACAGTCAAGATTAAAAGTGGCTGAAAATCTGATTATAAACTCTCATTGCCACACAGAAAAAGCAACGAAATTTTGTTTGATATTTGTTTCTTTCAAAACAAGCATAAAGTTTCATCAAAATCGGTGACCATGCGTGGCAACGAAGTTTAAGTGGTTACAGAGAATGGCTATTAATAGTTTGTTAGGTCTTTCAGGGATCTTGTCAATGGACACTCCTTGATGTCGTCTAAATTTTAAATATCTTTTCTTCACATTAACCTTATCTGCAATATTTTCACTGGATAATTCAATCATATGGCATCCTTTCCTTTGCAGGCTTTTTTAAAATTTCAGCAAGGAGTTGAAAACTTTGCGAACCACTCATTACCAGCAAAACCAAATTATATTTGCACTTCGAATATAACAGCGGAAAAATCCAACAAAACGTCGTTTTTTGCACGGACGAAAAAAGTTAATATTTGAAGAGTTTTAATTTTTCATAGAGGTTTACACTGGTAATTCGATATTTCATCATCGGCAGGAATATGTAACGTATATAGGGCTTATAATAGAGATGCCCCGTGTTAAGAAAAATGGAATGAGTATGTCTAGTTCTGTGTTAAGAAAATGGTGTTAAGAAAAATTGAATGAGTATGTCTAGTTCTGTCTTACTTAAGAATGACATTAAACATTTGTAATCTATCCATTTCCTATAGACTAAGAAGGTTACAGGGTAGGACATAAACAATTGAAATGTGTTCTATGTATTTTAAAATTGTATTCAACATGAATCACCTAAAAATATAAAATTTTTGAATTATTTATATTATCTGCAAATTTGATTTCAAAAAAAGTATCATGAGGGAAAAAAACATGGAAAATGACTCATAATGGTCCTGAACATGTTTCATGTAAAAAAAAAAAATCTTATTGTTGATAAGTTGGATGTATCAGTTATTCAGGCAATTTTAAAAAAGTGCAATATCTTCTTACATCTCTTTTTTAAACATCATTTGATTTTCATGATTCTGCTGCTGATGTACTTTTTTAAGGCACCTGGCTTTTTGTTTATTGTAAAAAAAAAAATAATTTTTTGCTGAATGTTCCCCTATGCACAAAATTGAAGGTTTTGATTTTTCTGAATCTTAACAAGTATTCACTTTTTGTTTTAGAAAAAATTGAACATCGCTAATCTGGTGAAAAAAATAAGAATAAAAAAAAAAACTATTTATCTCTTAGTATTGCTACAGATTTTATAAAATTTAAAAGTGTAAGTCTCTAACAAAATTTTATAATACTTAAATCCCTATATCAATTTCGATATTCAAATACAATATCATCCAGATACATGTATATACTTATTATAACATAATAATAAAGACAAAGTTGGAAAGGACAAGATAGGGTAACGGCTGAATCTGGCCCCTTATTTGATGTAAAAATCAGAACACTTGTAAAATTGTGATAGTTTGTAGTTAAGAAGTTAAAATGATGCTTACTTTAAAACAAGCTCTAATTTAGATTCAAAGCTTGCATGGAAGCCACTAGAGGGTGCCGAAGTAGGACATTTTGGAGAATTTCCTCAATCCTGGTTGAATTTTATCATATTTGAGATACTTTTCTCTTCGGAAAACATAGAGCACAAGCTTGCCTATCTGAAAATTTTACAAATAAATAACATCTGATATAAGTCTAAAATATATAAATTGGTAGATAGGTAAGCGTGTGCTCTATGTTTTCAAAAAAAAAATTGTGCTGTAAAATCGGTGAGAATTTGCATAAAAATGAGAAATTTCGAAAATAGATATATTTCCTGACCTCACTGCAACCTCTGTATATTCTAAATCTTGCAACCAATACTAATTTTGTGGAAGAGGTGACAACAGGATTTTATGGATAAACTGTTGTATCATTCTGAAGGACACCCAAAATCGGGGTCCAAATACTGATCTTACCCTATCTTGTCCTTTCTATCGTTGCACGACAAGGATGTTTGGACATTGTTATGATGTTTTTCTTTCACACTTACTTTGAATCGTAAGGTACATTTACATGCAATTTATGGAGATGAGGAACGAATAAAAAAAAAGAATACAAGTTCAAATCCTTTTACTATAGCATCTCATATATTTTAGCTTATAGAAGATTAATATTAAAAAAGTATGATAGATATGAAGATGAACAGAGAATGAGTGTCGAAAATTAACGTCAAAGTGACGTCGTAACTTGCCGTTCAGCGATAAACAAAACATGACGTTGTGTAAATCTTAATATTTATTGGGATCGATAAATATCTAATGCAAAAAAAAAAAATGAAGTAATTTAATGTCAAAGAATTTTGCACATGTCAATCCCGATGACCGATTGCAGGAAAGATCATATAATCAAACTCTATGGTCAATTCTAAACTATTGCAACATTCCACAGAATTCCGTTCCATTTGGCTCTGTAGGCAACCAATCACTTTTTGCTTTTATTTTTAGTCCAAATCCAAGTACTATCTTGGTCAATGTCTTCCAGTCCAACCCAATAATATATGAATCAAATCATAAGTATAAGTAGTGTAAATATGTTATGTTAAAAATACTTTATATGACTGTGTTTTAAAGTTCTTCCACAAACATTTTTCTCAACGTTTTCATTCGATTTGATGAAATTTGATGAAACTTTCAGAGAATTTTTATTACATATTGCCATAGTGCATACCTATTTTACTTTTTGATTCGACACATATACTAGGTTTTACATAACAAAACATGGACACTGCAGTAATATTCATATGAAAAGCGGGGATATCATTTTGTGATCTCATTGCTCATAGTACCTGTAGTTAACTACATGTAACTCAGTTACTTTAATTACCAGGATTTACAGGCATATCCCATTTTCCATCAACAGGAAAGGTATTTGAACAAACGTATTAATGAAGGATATGGAGATAATATGACGACCGAAATCCGACTTTAGCTGTTCGTATAAAGAAAGTAAATGGTGCTTCATGCAAGTAAAGTAAGACACATTTTCAAATAAAAAATTACCCTCTTTGGAAATTATAGATTAAACATAGAGTGTTTTTTCATTCTGTAAATCATTATGAGATGTCATTTAGCTGATCTGCATTTTGCATTGGCATCTTTGCCAGTTCTTGGTGTCAATATATTCTTTATAGTACATACTGATTTGAAATAGATACAGATATTTTTATGGTCTTTGCTATCTTAAAAGATAAGTATGAACTTAAAGACCTTTATCGATATGCTTTTTTTAAGTTTCATTTTTTTTCTTTAAGAGATCGTACGTCTTTTTTATTGCATTATATAATTATTCAATTTTGTTTGTATTCTAGCTTGTCATAAACGAACGCAAATTATTCTGTATAATTTGGATTGGTATGGGGAAACACCCTCTTGACAACTGACGGAATCATCTGTATCCATGCAATCCCCTCATTTGTAGTCCTCGGGATCAATGGCAAAATCCAGATTTAATAAATTTACCTTATACTGCAAACAGTTACTCGATCTTACCTCATGTAAACAAACATCATAGCTGATAAATCTATGTTTAAGTTATTACCACCCTCGCTTCCCATTACTTGCGTTACTACGGTTGCATTGCTTGTTTTGTTCGATAAAGTTGCATCACTCTATTTTTGTATAGAAGTGAGATAATGTTTTTTGAGAACATTGAAATAACTGAACACGTTCCTCTAAATTTTTTAAAATTTATTTCTTATCTAAGCAATAACGCCTAGTTATGTGGTTTATGGCGATGCTGATCATCATTTCGTAAGTTCTATGGTCGATACAATGACCTTGTCAGCAAATACAATTTATGACTGAGTCAAATGCTGACTGACGTTTTTCATGCCAATTGTTAGTCCATTATTTATACACTGAATTGACGTCTGATTTTACTGTTATTTTCTTATCGTGACAAGGAGCACACGGTCACGGTGTGACCTGTCAGGAGGGGATGCTCACTCCTCCATGGCACCTGATCCCACCTCTGATGTTTCGGAGGTCCGTGTTTGCTCTGCTCTAATTTTGAATTGTTTTATGGACTTCGAGATCGGATACTGTTCGTTATCTCCATATCCTTTTTCCCTTTGTATATGTGAACATGTATATGAGAAATATATGCCACTGGGCAAATTTATTTGCAAGCCCTGAAAATAAGATTGTTTATGTTAAATATAAGTATCTATTTTATAAGTTTTATTCAGGAAGTCATAAGAATCTTTGGGGTTTATGTATCAAGTATACATCTGATAGTTGGGGTTTCTCATATACATGTATAGAATGAACAGGCCTTTTAAATATTAAAAATTCTAATATTTCCATTTCTTATTTTATTCTCTGAAAATTAGCGGGGTTTATTTCTTGCAAATTCTACCGGAATGCAAATTAGGCATGTTAATAGGTCAGGAGCTAAGGAGGGCTTCATGTAATATGCATGCAAATCTCGTGCGCATATGTCTCTGTGTTTGACGCTAAGGGGGCCAAATATGCATGTAATCTTCTTGTTGTTGTCTTTGTGTTTGACCTCAGTGGGCGAGGAGTATTGAAATTGCCATGGGTTTCCTTGTGTAATATCTTTTTTATTAAAATCGATATCCTCATTTTTAAAATCCAAATTCACAGTTTTATTTCCATAGCCTAGAACTGCCGGAACCGTTCTGGGACTGCTCTTGGACCACTGTGGGAATGCTAAAAGCAGTCCCAAAAGCAGTTCCTGGGACTGCTCTGGGTCAGCTTTGTATCAGGTTGGGTCTGGTCGGTACTGTACATATAGAATTTGGATTTGACAAATATTTTGACTTACTGCGTAAAAATAGAGAACAATCTTAATTTAATTGAGAACAGCAATTCAGTTGATACCGGGAGTTGGTTTGGAATTCCAA